>NC_087203.1:50535651-50588151 GCF_015104395.2 Macrobrachium nipponense | reverse complement strand
TGAGTTATATACCAAATTCAATGTTATAGCTTTAAAAACTAAGTGAGAAGATAGATTTTGAAGGTCAATAAGTATAGTTTTGAGATACGGGCGTTCAAAGTTTTCCTTCGTATTTCTATAAAGACAATGTTAATAAATAATGATTATTATGAATGTATATTTCTTTTTGTGTATTAATAAACCAAAACTATTTTATTTATCATAATTTAATCATAAATGATGATCCCTTTTGCTCATATATCGCAGCCTGGGGCACTGCTTGAGCAAGATGGGGCACTCCTTCCTACGCAATTCTCTCTTCTACCCTTCTAACTCAGCTTATTACAGCGAATTTTCTTTTTCTGTATGTTAGCGAGATGTTTTCCTTGTATTTTCCTCTTTGGCATGATGAAATTCTTGCCCGAAACAAAGATAAACAAACGTAAAATGGAAGAGAATGTCAAGAGGTGAAACTCGAAGGCGTACTCTTTTTTTTACAAAGACAATTTAATAAATCATGATTATTATGAATTTCATATTCCATTTTGGGTATTAAAAACCAAAACTTTGTTATTTATCATAAATGAAGATCTCTTTGCTCAAAGATCATAGCCTTTGGCATAGTGTGACGTGTGCTGTCAAGCAAGACGGGGGCGTTACTAAGCAACCCTCCCCTCTCTCTTCACTAACTACGCATATATTATGATATTCTGTAATAATACTTGAGTGATTTTTCTTCGTCTGTATGTTAGCGAGATGTTTTCCTTGTCTTTTCCTCATTGGCATGATAAAATTCTTGCCGAAACATACATAAACATACGTGAAAGCAGGCGAATGTCAGACGTGAAACGGAACGTGTAGACTACTTGAACGTTCTGTAGATCGGGGAATGTCTAGTGCAGATTGCCATTTCTCCCCAATTTCTTTGACAATAATTATCAAAAATTTACGATAATAGAAGAAATATTGCATTTTCTTGTACGGATCAATGTTTTTGGGCTTATGAGTTACGATAACTAATTACCCTGTAACTACGAAAGTAAGAGGAAATTTTGACGAAATATTTCGTATACGTATTCTCAATTGCCATATGAAGCTCCATGAATTTTTTCATGGGACTTTGTACATTTTTTGCCCTATACCACCATATATAGGGTTCCGGCCGGCCCCTTAACCTCGGAACGTCATAAGCCAAACCTGTCGTAACCCGGGGACTGCCTGTACATATATGTGTGTGTGTGTATATAATATATATATATATATATATATATATATATATATATATATATATATATATATAGATAGATAGATAGATATCTATATATATATATATATATATATATATATATATATATATATATATATATATATATATATATATAGATAGTAGATAGATAGATAGATAGATAGATAGATAGATAGATAGATATATATATATATATATATATATATATATATATATATATATATATATATATATATATGTATATATATATAGATAGATATCTATATATTATATATATATATATATATATATATATATATATATATTATATATATAGTTTATATATTATATATAAACATATATATGTATATATATATATATTATATATATATATATATATATATATATATATATATATATATTATATACATACACACATTATATATATATATATATATATAATATATATATATCTATATATATATATATATATATATATAGATATATATATATATATATAGAGCTTAGTGCCAGGAGTCCAATCCATATTAATAACATCAATGAAGGGAAGAGGACACACACAGATGTACATGCTTTCTTTATTGCAATAAAGACAGCATGTATATCTGTGTGTGTCCTCTTCCCTTCATTGATGGTTATATATATATATTATATATATATATATATATATATATATATATATATATATATATATATATATATATATTAAAAATCAACAACATAAAATCAGTAGCAAAAATAATAAATAGATTCATAACACCACAACAGTAACAATGTAAAGATCAGCAGAACAATAATAGTATCATCAACAACAACCGTACGAGTTTACATTACTTCTTTAATGATTTCCTTTGTTAGTATAAATACAACTGACCAAATTTGAAAAAGTGCCAGAAGCAACTGGTCAATAAGGTGGGGCCAGCAAACCTTGTAAAGGAAATATGAAACCTGCCAGGTTTGGCACAACAACTTTGGGAGTGTCGACAGTCAAGATGGATTTAGAGATGAGTATCAAAAACTCAGAAGGAAAAGATTAGGTAAGGCCTTGTCCTGACAATCCACCAAGCAACTTTAGCTTTCTCAGCCTGTCATACACACTCAAAAAAACAGGAAAGCAAGGAAAAAAGAAAGAAAAAAAAGGACAATTGTTAGATATGATAAAAAAAAAACTTTATGCAGAGTTCTTAGGAAATTAGATATGAATTAATCATTAATTAGAGAAATTTTCAAACATTGAAATGTATAGGTGAAAATGTTTGTTATTTACCCTGTGGGTGTGAATGATAGTTCAACCATGTGATATAAAGTGCTGGTAAAAATAGAAAAAGCTTTACCTAAGCATGTGGATGGAAGACATGATGAAGACGGTTCCTATTGGTCAAAATATTCGATGACAGAACACTTAAGCCTATATAAGCAATCCAACAATAAAACTGATGATGAAGAGGGGAAAAAGTATTGCAGCCAATAAGGGATGGTTAAATAAAATTCAAATATTATTTGAACCAGGATAATCAGCATGTGCGGACAAAGAGGTCAATGACACCTTTCTCGCAGTGTTCAAGAAACTAATCAAAGATGGAGGTTGTGGTCGCAGGTAAGTTTTCATTTGTGATAAAGCGGAACTATTCTCGAAGAAATGCCTAGCAGGACCTATATCCATCAAAATTTGAAGCAGGCACCAGGCTTTTAAAGCATGGAAGGACAGGCTGAGTCTGGTGGCATGTGGCAACATGGCTGGCAATATGATTAAACTTGACATTTTATACTGATTGTGAATAATTCCTGTGCTATGTTCACTGGCAGCACAGTACAAATGCACAGATCACTACAATGCTTTTTACTCAGTGGTTCCATGAATGTTCAGTCCTGCAGTAAAATGCCATTTACAGATGGAGGATTGCCTTTCAAAGTTTGATTTATAATAGATAATGCACCTGGCAATCCTCATTTTATCACTGCATAACTCCCGTATGTGCAGGTTGTCTATTTTCCTCCCAACACGACCTTGCTTCTCCAACCTCTTGACCAAGCCGTCATTCGATACATCAGTGCCACCTGCACTAGCTAGGTCTCCGACGAAGTGTTAGCAGCTTTCGATGCCAACTGTAACATGAACCATAACATGATTGTCATGGAATGCTCGAAGTCCCTCGTTGGACGAGTGGTATATTTGCTGACCTACTGATTCAGTAGTTGCGAGTTCAATTCCCTGCTCTGCCAACATGGAATCGGAGGAATTTATTTTTGATGATTAGAAATTTGGATCCCACAATAAGCTGTAGGTCTCGTTGCTAGGTAACTAGTTGGTTCCTAGCCACATAAGAAATATCTAATCCTCCGGGCTAGCCGTAGGAGAGCTGTTAATCAGTTCAGTGGTCTGGTTAAACTTAGATATACTTAACATGGAATGCTCAAAAGAATTCGATATTGCCAATGCAGTAATGTTTATTTGGGGAGCAATGGATTAATTGAAACCGGATGCAGTGAATGGGTGTATGAAGAATCCGTGGAGTGAGGCTGTGAATAACTTCAAAGGCTTCCTGACTGTCAACTGCAAGGTGAAGAGGTTCTTAAGTTTGTTAAAACATATTGTTGGCAATGGAATGAGAGACATGATCAATGAAAATGTTATTGATCATCTTGAAGAGCAAGTCGAGTTAACCAAAATGAGTTACAAGGTCTCATAAGTGTCTGTGTTGGAGGAGGAATATTAATCAGAAAGTGAAGTTGAAAAAATGGTAAGGATGAAATAACGGTTTAGAATCCTTTCATGGAGCTCGGCATCAAAGTCACCTGTTAGATGACGGAAGCAAGGATACCTATATGGAAAATGTATACTGAACTCAAAAGGCCACAGGAAACAATTGCCAAATACTATGAAGTTCTTCTGGAAGAAGAAAAGGAAGAGTGTACATTGTAGATGATCCTCAGTCTTCCACGTCATCTTTTTCCGATGTCATACAGCACTCATCATTCTCTTCTCTTGATTTCTTCTGAAGATGAACCTGCTTACATTTTGTTGGGAGGTCGGGGGCCCAAACACCTTAATAGCCCTTTCACCATCATTCATCTTCATTTCTTTATTATAG
This sequence comes from Macrobrachium nipponense, assembly GCF_015104395.2. NCBI lineage: Eukaryota > Metazoa > Arthropoda > Malacostraca > Decapoda > Palaemonidae > Macrobrachium > Macrobrachium nipponense. Next base: position 50,583,834 of record NC_087203.1, on the reverse strand, counting down.
GCACAATACATTATCATCATGGCCAGTGCATTGTAGCATGGAGGAGGAAATGAATGTTATGTAATTTCACTACTATTTTGCTAGCCCATTTACCTGCATAGTGTACACACACACACACACACACACACACACACACACACACACACGCACACTTTCCTTCTCTCCTACTATTTCTCATTTTTTAATTCTTGGTGTTTTGTCTTGATTTTCACAATATAAATGATATTGCTAAATACATCACTCCCAGTCCAGACTAAAGGGCATTTTTCGCTTGGCACATGCTCATAAAATTTTTATTCTTATCAGTGTAAAATCCATTCTCTTATTTTTACGTACTGTATAATAAATACCGTTTCCATAATTTTTTATTGTTTATCATGCATAACCAGTTGTGGCTACTACAAGACATATTGGGCATGAACATTTTTGTGTGATCAGCATCTGTTTAATACTCTTTTACAATTGGTCTTTGTAATAGCAATTTCAGGGATTCCTGGCGGTCATGGAACATGTTACTCATGGATAATGAGATTCCATAGTATTGAAGCTACTATTTTTCATTGATCTTTATATTTTCAGTGATGTTGATGAGTCACAGACAATTGGAGACAGTGGAACATGTACTTTGGAACAGCTACGTCTTCTCAGTTCTAATGCAACATATACTGGACTTACTCATCCTTTAAATGAGGCAATACAGGTATAGTAACGTTGAATGCCACTTTTTGATAATATGTTTTTTTTACAGGGATATAACCTTCACTTACATGTAGGAGTATCCTTCAGCTGGAGCTGGAATTTGTTGTTGAACATGGTAACAAGGTAGTTAGTTAACTGGTGAAGATGCTATTCACTTATAGAGAAGATGTGTTCCCCAGCTCTCTACCCTGTTGAATTTGGATGAGTTGCTTGCTATCTTGTTGCTTTGCAATTGCTTCTTTTTTACCATGTACCTTTTTATTGTATAGTGTCACTTTGATATTCTTTTTTTTATCATGGAGACCAACATGACCAACACTGGTGCAAGGGACTTGAATGGCCATGCAGTTGTTTATGTTCCCTTTATCAGAACTCACATAAGTATTGCTCATTTTGTAAGGGTAAAGACTGTAGTCAATCTTTCCCATGTGATGTATGAGCAATCTTGTCCTCTTTCTAGTTTGATTAGTTATACTTCTGCAGTTACACTGCCAAACCCTTCCAGCTTTTTTCTTACGCCTACTTTCATTTCTTTTCCCCATTTGCAGGAAGAGATAGTAGGAAGGAGAAAATTAGAAGTATTGGTCAATACTGATAGTAAAACATTAGTGGCTGCAATAAAATCGAGTACTGGTGTAAGTAGTAAGAGATTAAATATAGATTTTGCAGCAATAAGAGAAACAATAGAATCTGGGAAATAAAGGAGGTGAGATGGATAAATGGAAAAGGTCAAATAGCTAATGTATTAACTAAAGCAGGAGTTTCAGGGGAAAATATTAGAAATTATGTAGAAGGTAAAGAGTTGGGGAATAAAGGAGATTAGAGGGAATTAGGTTAGGAAGAGGTTGGAGGGGAGGGAGAAAGAGATAAGTATCATTAAATATCAGTCAATTTAATTCAGCGGTATTGGCAGTCCCTGGTCATCGGCGGGGGTTCCGTTCCCGAGGGGGTGCCCATAAGCAAAAACTGCCATTAATTGAAACTCAGTGATGTATGGTGCCTTATGCGCCATATAAGGTGCCTTATGGCGCCGATAACTGGAACTCGTCCCATTAAGGCACTAGACAAGCACCATGAAAACAGATCACCGATAACCGAGGACTGCCTATATTTTGTTTATATTTTTTGTATTGGTGAAATGCAGATGTTTTCTGGTGATATAAGTTCACTCTCGACGTGGTTTGGAAGTCGCGTAAAGCCGTTGGTCTCGTCGCTGAATAACCACTGGTTCCATGCAACGTAAAAACACCATACAAACAAACAAACAAGAAATGCATGGAAACATTTGATTTTAGAAATTGTCTTAATGGATTTAAGTTTTCTTGTGACATCATAGAAGAATAGAAGACGAGATGGCAGTGGCGTGGTGTGCAAAATGTAAACAAAACAGAACGTGGAGTAGAGAAGACACAGAACTGGTGTTTGGTGTGGTAGGAGAGAGCTCTCTATCTTATAGGACTTTATGGGTTGTAAGTTATGTTGTGGTGGTGTTCAAAGTCTTAAGCTGGATTATACTGGGACCAAGCAACGTGAGCAGGTGGATAGATTGCATGGTTGTTATGTATTGGAAAGATTAGGCTAGGAAAATATTCAAAGGAACTTCACATGAAACACATTTGAAAGACAAAATAACCTTACTGTTTCCATAGAGAGTTAGTAACATTGAACTACGACCTGAGAATTTAGGCAAGTGATTCACCAACCAAAAAATTATTTGAATTAAGAAATTTTTGTATTAATCGTTAACCACCTTTCCCAATTAGAGCTAAAAGATTGTTTGAGTCACATTTATAGTTACCTTCAATAGTAAAATTGCCTTCTCCTTGGACAATGAATAAAATGAGAATTTGGACACACCTAAAATATTTATCAAAAAGTTACATAGTCATATACCCCCATAACACCATAGACAGAATACAGTAGAGCGTATAAGCTGAAAAGGTCCACATTACGTAACATCACAGACTGACTACTTGAAAAGAGGACTACCGACTCTGCTGCTCGGGTCCTCAAGGTCGGGTCCCAAACAGGAATAGCGCCTGCTTTCATAAATGCTCGTACAATATCTTTTTTCTTTTTTTACTTAAGTTTTTATATATTTCATTTAAAAAATGGGGGTTCCCCTAAAAAAGAAGTCTTGTATTACTGTTTTCAAATAAACACCAGTTTTTAGAGGAACTGAATTGTGGTGATCTTGTGTTCCTACACTTGACATAGTGTTCTTTCTTCATAGTGTAATCTTTTTGTTTGAGAAATTAAGTGAGCCGAGAAAATATTGTGGAAATTATGTGGTTAAGCTTTTAGAAGTGATTGATTCTTCTTTGGTAAAAAAAAATAAAAACAAGAGAACTTGTCAATTTCTCAAAAATATTTTGCTCAAGGCATATGTTTTAATCACTTCCGATCTAGAGAATGAAGTAGGTTGCTTAGGACGACGAGAAAAACTATCAAATTAAGATTAATGGGTAACTGAAAATATGAATCTAGATATTTTCTTAATTTTTCATAGCATTTTTGCATTGATTTATTACGCCTTATATCTTGGAACTAAAATACTATGCATGTTTATTAACCCCTGCCATATTCACGGTTATTTGTTTTTCTTTTCTTGTAATTGATATTTTTTCCAGTATTGGCATCATATAAAAAAATATTGCATCTCTATTTAATAATTGTACTGATTTCATGTATTAAAATTAGAGTAAAAAAAACTTAAGTAAACAACAACAAATAATTAATGTAAGAGTGTTTGTTAAAACACGCGCTATTCCCGTTTGGGACCCGACCTTTAGGACCCAAGCAGCGGAGTCGGTCGTCCTCTTTTCAAGTAGTCTATGCATAATATGCACAGCTGGCTCTTTTCAAGTAGTCTATGCGTAATATACACAGATGGATCTAAATCAGAGCACAGGGTGGGATATGCTGCAGTGTCCCAAGATGAAATGTGTCAGTTTTCTCTACCTAATAGTGCTTCTATGTTCACAGCAGAGTTATGTCCAATTGCATCAGCCATAAAAATAAAGAAACAATTTAATAATTTTGTGATTTTTAGTGACTTGAGAAGCACTATAGAAGCTATTCAGTTACAAATTAAAAAATAATATTGTCTAACAGATTTAAGTTATTTCTCCATAAGTTATATGATAATGGGAAATAATATAGAAATATGTCGGACCCTGTCCATGTAGGGATCAACGGAAATGAAGAGGCTGATAGAGCAGCCAAAGAAGCAAACCGTATGACAAGATCAAATTTGAATATCCATGTTACTGATTATGTAACACACATAAAGGTGAGTATTATAAGGAAATGGCAATATAGTATATGGAGGAAAGAGCCTGAAAATAATAAAAGAAAAAATACCTGGTGTTAAAAAATGAAGTTCATCATATCAGAGAGAGAGACATGCTAAGTAATTCTGACACGTGGCAGCCCACGTGGCCCAGCACTGAAGTTCTCAGAGTGCAAGGTGGTAACAGTCAGCCGTGTTGTGTGGTTCCAAAGTATGACCAGCAGCAATTGGCAACTTCTGGAAATAAATCAGTAAAGAAAATTGTCATAATCTGCTGAATTTTCAGTTGTCCAAATTTGATGTTCATGAAGAGATGTAATTATTGGATAAAATATAAATATAAGTAAATGATGAAGTTATGGAAATCCTTAGGCTAGGTCATTTAGTGAATTTTAAAAACAAAGTTTTAAAATATTACTCAACTTATTCCAAAGTTAATTTTTTTATGTATGGTATGTATGGATACATAAGTAAATGTATTTATTGTGTACATTTTTTCCAGTATGGAAGAGTGTGCCCTTGTGCAATTTTTAGTGTAATTTTCACTCTTTCACATCACTGAATGAACTACGTATTAGGTTCCAGAACTTGTCTTTAGGCCTAGACCTGGCAGTTTATTCTAATCCCTATGAGAGCTGAAAGTCAGCTCAGGGTTCTGGTTAAACTACTTTAATTAACAGGTTTTGACATAGGATAAACCAATTTTTGGTAGTCGCTGTTGAATCCTCAAAGGAGTTACCCCTCCATGATGTGCCATGGGGTGCTGGCACACCATGGAGGGGTAACTCCTTAGAGGATGAAACAGCAATTATGCTATAAAAAATAATCAATAATAATAGTGGGAAGTTGCAGGAGTCTTGACACCCCCTGCTTGCATGCACAGGTGGGAACATGGAAATTCTGGGTGGAATCCAACGTGAGTTAATTTGCAGGAAGTACCCCTCCTCCTTTTTGGCATAAGTCTCCCATTTGTAATTTTTCAGAAAGTAGTAAAACAATTACAAAGAAGTCTAAATTATGAGTAAAGTTAGGTAATAACACAAATTTCAGTAGTTTGCATTAAAACAGTATTTTTTCAGAATAACCTAATTGCAATGTACAATTATTTCTGGGCTCAGCTCGTGTCGCTTGCGCGAAATATCCTTTAATCTATTATTTCTAGGGTAAATGTACTAACACATACCAGAGATAAAATAAAATAAAAATGAAAAAGGTCAGTGTAACTGACTCGCTCACCCCCTCCAGGAGGGTGTCGGTATGAAACACTAGGCTAGTAAGACCACTACCACGAGCCAAATGCCAATAGAAATCTCCCACTACAAAAACCCTCCAAGAGGGGAGCCGTCCCACAGAGTGAGCAGCACGTACTACTACTACTCCATCCCATCTGCCGACTGCTGCGCCTCTGGTGGACATCTTTTCAAGTTTAGCGCACACGAGTCACTAAACGTTGTTTTTTTTTTCTTTTCTCATCTGTGTTTTTTTTGTCCGCCCTTTGTTCTTCGGATTTTCTATAATGGAGCGTGCAGCTATCGCAGCAGCTAAGTAAGTACTCAGTATTTACGGCTTAGTTGGTTTTTTTCCGGCCCTGAGACAGTATTTGCCGTTTTTTTAGGTATAAATACGTTCTCGGGTCGGAAGCATGGCAGCATGGTTCTGCCGCGTGATGGGTTCGTTCTTGGTCTCCCATACCTAGAACATCCCTTATTTATGTACGCTCTATTTTATTATCCGCTTTACTTAGGTTAAGGTCTACTCAGGTTGTCATGCATGCATGTATTTCACTTATGTAGGCTTTTTCTATCCAGACCCTCGTCCAGGTCTTAGTATCGGCCTCTGACTAGCTTTGAGTGGTAGACTTGCCTTCGGGTTAGTCGTACACTCCTGGATTTTTTCTCCTGCTATATTGCTTTCTTTCTTTCATTTTTATTTTATTTATTCTATGTATTTTGTTATTGTTAGGTTAGTTAGGCGTCTGGCTTAGCCTAGGTCCTGGCTCATAGAGCCTATACTACCGCTGATCAGTTTCGGTTTTGTTCTTCCCTATAGCAATCTCTCTGATCAGTGGTCTCAGACCCTGTGGGCCTATATGCTACCTGCTTTTCAGTTCAAGTTGCTTCCCGATAGCTTCTCTCTGATCAGTTGGTTGGCCTAGGTTTGGTTATCGTATCTCAGTTTTTACCGCCTCGTGGTACTTCATGATCACGGGACAGCCAGACGCCTGCCACAGTCACCCTTCCCCCCCCTCCCGCTCTTCCATAGAGTCGGGCGGGGGTGGGTCGGTCTGCCCATGCATCGCTCCGCATACCCGAGCCTGCCTCCCCCTCTCTCCACCCCTCAGGCGGAGGGGCTATGGGAGTCGGGACAGACCCAGACTGGTCTCGACCTCTCCGGCTTCTCGGTCCGGCCGGGTGGTACGTTGTGGGGGGCCCTGGCCTTCCCCCCCTCTGTTGCTACCTTGTCGCTCCGGGCTAGCTCGAGCATGTATGTCTTCTCGCCCTTTCCCTCCTTACTAGAGCTCCTCCCTGATCGGAGTCCTGGTATCCAGCGGAAGGGGTTAGTCCACCCCCAGCAGAGTGGACGGATCATACAGTAGGTCATGCTTAACCTTACCGTATTGCTGAGTTACTACACTCCGCTTCACACTGGACCTAGTCCGGTTCGTTTGTGTTTAGGTTTAAGTTATCTATAAGTTTATCTTAAGTACCTTAAACCATCCCCCCTCCCTTACATATCTTACCGGATCTCTCCGGGATTATAGCCTATTCAGGCAATGCAGGGAGGGGTTATGCCCAAATTTTTTCCGAGCTCCGGCATGCAACGGAGTTCTTTTGTCCTTTAGTCTGTAAGTGATGCTTTTTAAGATACTCATGTGTCTTCCCACTTACAGGCCACCAACTGTGAGCATCCGGGATGTTCCGCTACACTTCAGGACCCATGTGGACACGAAGTTTGCCGGTCCCATGCTCCATGCGCGACTCCGCACGGGGACATCCAGGTCTGGTACCATGAGACGTGTACCATATGTTACGATCTGGTGAGCCAGCTTTTGGAAGGGGTAAGTATTCCATCTCCAGTAGCTGCTCCGCTTCTATTTTAGTGCTTAAGTTTTCATCATTTACTTTAACTTAAGGCATCTAGTTTAAGTTATACTTTAAGTTTTAGTTTTAAGTGATTCTTAAATCTAAACTACGCCCTCTCTTACAGGCTCCGGCAGTAAGGGATACCGCACTGGCTACCCTGCGGGCCTGGGTCGGCGGTTTTGGCAAGAACGCCGCCAAGGGTCAGCCCTACATCCTGGAGAAGCGGTTGGCATTATTAATCTTCCCCGGAGGCAAGGCGACAGGGTACGTCGACCCAGTAGAGGCGGACCCGACTATCGCCTTCATCCAACAACAGCTGGCTGCCTCCTTAACTGAACAAGACCAGGATATCTCCACGGACGTCGCAACCCTGGATATTAATGTTGAACCGATGGTAGGTATAGACGACCTGTTGGTCGAGGTAGGTAAGGTGGACACCCAAGGGTCGCCCTTGGGCGTGACTGTTTCTTCTACCCCTGCAACCTCTCCATCCTTCCAAGGCTTTACGGGTGACGAATTATATACTCCTCCTGAGGCTTCGGTTAGACCTAAGGTCAAGGCTAAAGTGATGACCTTGACTAAGACGTCATCGTCGTCTAAGAAGACGTCCTCGTCTTCTTCCTCACGTAAGTCTCCGGCTGGCAATCCCGGCCCAGACAGGTCTAAAGCTTCTAGCTCCGGCTCTAAGTCCTCAAAAAGTAAATCCTCCAGGGAGAGATCTCGCACTCCGGCAGAGTCACCAGTTCCGCTACCATTGGTTCCGATTCAGAGCCTCCCCTCCACCTCCGCAGCAGCTCCGGCTTTGGACTCCAATGCTGGCCTGTTGCAACAGGTGGGCGACCTGGTTGGGTCCCTAATAAAGAGTAGTATGGAACAAATGATCTCTCGTCTGTCGGATAGGATCACTTCCCAAGATACCATTATAGCCGGGCTAAGAGAAGCCCCTCTAGCCTCTCCCTCACTTTCCAACACAAGTGGAACTCAGCTTCCTCCGTATGACTCACTTCCTGCTTTCTCTATGAACAACCCATGGAGAGTAGCGTCATACGCCCCCTTCCAGGACGGTCTCATCTCTATACCGGAGTTTGGGACTCGAAGAATAGAGGACTTCGAGTTCTACCCGGAAGGCCTCCAGCCTCCTTTCATAGGCTACGCAAGGCTCACGCCTTCGGCTATGGTTCGGGACGATAGGGTACCAAAGGAGACAGTCCTCTATTCACGAGACCAGGCATCAGAGAGAATGGCTTTCAGGTGTTTAGAGGACATGGATTGTTCTAATACCAAGATACAACCATTTAAAAGTCCCTTTACCATTTTCACAATGGGATGAGAGTACCCCCTCCGCTCCCGTTCCTAACCAGATAGCGAGGTCAACCATCTCAGCGGCCCAGAAGGGGGGGAACCCAATGCCTCAGTTTGAAAGAAGCAGATCCCACATCTCCGTTACTCCCTTCAGTTGGAGAATTGTGGGAAGACTTGCCGAATACATTCTCAGCTGGCAAACTCAAACCGGACTGTGCTATGGAGCAGTTTGGTGAAAAGCTACCCAGGCTCCAGATAGTCTATTCAGCTGAATTTTGACGCAAAATCACGACTAGCCAGATCAATCAACTCTATGGCTATGTCTGAGGTAGCAACCATGGCCTATGGATCAGAACCAATTTTTAAGCTTATGACCAAAGCCCTGACTCAAACGGTACAGTCAGATATGTTCGAGTTTGCCACTGCTAGAACGAATTGTAGGAAGCATGTCCTACAAGAGGCAACCATTCGACATGAGCCGAATAGGTTACTCTCCTCTAACATCTGGGGCGCAGATCTCTTCCCAGAGGCTATGGTTAAGGAAGTCCAGGCAGAGGCTACGAGGTTGAAACCAGAGCCTTAAGGACCGTTGGGGCCTTACGGCTAGGAGGAGGCAAGACCTGACACCTAAAGGTAAGGGACAGAGGAAACCCAGACGTTTCCAACCTTACCAGAAGAAGCAACCACGCTTTCCTCAACAAGTTCCAGCAGTGCCGTTAGTGCAGACAGCCCAACCTTCCACTTCTAAGGGTCAATCACAGCCAATTTATGTGATATCCCCTCAGCCTCAACCCTCTACCTCCTACGCCATCTCTCCAGCTTACAATCAAGCCTTCGAGAGTCAAGCTTCTCAGAAGTATGACCGCTCGGGTAAGGGAGGCAGAGGTAAGAGGTAAGGCGGTCCTTTCGTGGGAGAGGATCGGGAGGCCCCTTTAATAGGGGAAAGAAAGCACTTCAGAGGAGGCCGAGGCGGTTACCAGAACCAATGAAGAACTTCAGGTAGGAGGGAGGCTGTTTCACTTTCGCCACCGGTGGAGCTTCAGCCAGTGGGCTCAGAGCATAGTGTCAAAAGGGCTGGGTTGGAGCTGGTTGACGAACCCACCCTCCAGCCAGACCTTTCCGTCAACTTCCTTCCAAAGAATTGACAGAGTACGCAGAGGACCTCCTTCAGAAAGGAGCTATAGCGAGAGTCAAGAGATTAAAATTTCAAGGTCGCTTGTTCAGGTGCCAAAGAAAGGCCTCACAAAAAAGAACGGGTAATTTCTTATCTTGTTCCCGCTTTTAAACTTAGCCATACGCTGCGACAAGTTCAAGATGCTCACGATCTCACAGGTGCGGACCTTACTTCCCCGTGGGGCCGTCACCACCTCTATCGATCTTACAGACGCCTACTATCATATCCCTATTGCAAGACACTTCCGTCCGTATCTGGGATTCAAGATAGGAGACCAGACATTCTCCTTCAAGGTAGTTCCATTCGGACTCAACGTGCACCCATAGTGTTCACGAAGCTAGCGGAAGTGGTAGTGCAACAACTCAGATCGCAGGGGATTATGGTAGTAGCGTATCTCGACGATTGGTTGATCTGGGCCCCAACAGTCGAGGAATGCAACAAGGCTACACTGAAAGTGATCCCAGTTCCTAGAATCTCTAGGATTCAAGATAAACAGGTCCAAGTCAAGACTCACTCCAGAGTCAGACTTTCAGTGGCTAGGCATTCAATGGAATCTATCCTCCCACACTCTGTCGATTCCATCTACCAAAAGGAAGGAAATAGCGAAGTCAGTCAAGCAATTTCTAAGTCACAAACTAGCATCAAGGAGAGCTCAGGAAAGGATCCTCGGCTCTCTCCAGTTTGCATCAGTAACGAACGTCTTAATGAAAGCCAAACTGAAAGACCTAACCAGGATCTGGCGCTCGCGAGCAAATGTCAGGTCCAGGGACAAGCTATCCTCAGTGCCTCTGATTCTAAAGAATCGGCTTCGGCCGTGGGCGAAAGTCAAGAATTTATCAGTGTCAGTACCCCTTCAGTTCCCTCCACCAGGGATCACCATCCACACAGACGCGTCCTTAAGCGGCTGGGGAGGGTATTCCCAGGTCAAAAAGGTTCAAGGGATTTGGTCACCTCAGTTCCGTCAGTTTTTTCCATATAAACGTACTGTAGGCAATGGCAGTGTTCTTGACTCTAAAAAAGGTTCACGCCCACCAAAGTACTCCCACATAAAGCTAGTCCTGGACAGCGCAGTGGTAGTACATTGTATAAACAGAGGAGGCTCCAGTCACGTCATCTAAATCACGTCATGATAGCCATCTTCTCCCTGGCAGACAAGTTCAGTTGGCATCTTTCCTCCACTCACATAGCTGGAGTGAGAAACGTCATAGCAGACGCCCTATCCCGATCAGTACCCCTAGAGTCGGAATGGTCACTAGACAACAGTTCGTTCCAATGGATCCTTCAAAGAGTCCCAGGGCTACAGGTGGATCTCTTCGCATCCCAGGCGAACCACAAACTACCGTGTTATGTAGCCCCCAACCTGGACCCTCTGGCCTATGCCACGGACGCCCTGGCTCTGGACTGGAACAACTGGGAGAAGATTTACGTCTTCCCTCCGTTGAATCTTCCTTATGAAAGTATTGAACAAACTCAGGACATTCAAGGGTCAAGTGGCTCTAGTAGCCCCAGACTGGCCGAAGAGCAATTGGTATCCTCTAATTTTGGAGCTGGGCCTTCGTCCTCTTCGGATCCCCAGTCCCAAGCTCTCCCAGTCAGTACAAACGAAGACTGTGTTCGCTTCCTCAGGGATTCTCAAAACCTAACTTTCATGAAGTTTGCGGCAAAAAGAGATGCGAATATTGACCCTCAGAATATTCTCTTCTTGGAAATCCGATAAAAGGGATTCAACTTTGAGGCAGTATGATGCTGCTGTCAAAAAGTTAGCAACCTTCCTGAGAGAGTCAGATATCAGAATCATGACAGTTAATTCAGCTATATCCTTTTTCAAGATCCTTATTTGAAAAAGGTTTAGCAGCTAGCACGATTACGACAAACAAGTCAGCCTTGAAAAAGATATTTCAATTTGGATTAACATAGACTTGACGGATACCTACTTCTCGTCTATTCCTAAGGCATGTGCTTGACTTAGGCCTTCTGTGAGACCTACGTCAGTTTCATGGTTCTTAAACGATGTTCTAAAACTGGCTTCCGAAACCGATAATGACACATGCTCGTTTATGATGCTCCTAAGAAAAACCCTATTTTTATTAAGCCTAGCTTCAGGAGCAAGAATTTCAGAACTGTCGGCTTTATCCAGAGATCCGGATCATATTCAATTCCTTCCCACAGGGGAAGTCCTACTTTCTCCGGAACGTAGCTTTTTAGCAAAGAATGAAGATCCTTTGATGAGGTGGGAACCTTGGAAGGTACTACCTCTTCCACAATGTATCCCTTGTCCAGTTTCAACCTTACGAGCCTTTCTATCCAGGACCTCCTCATCCTCATCGGGCCCCTCTTTAAGAGGGAAAAAAGGTGGAACTTTATCCATTAAAGGCATCAGACAACAATCCTGTACTTTATTAAACAAGCCAATCCTGACTCTTTCCCGAAAGCACATGATGTCAGGGCAGTAGCCACCTCAATTAATTACTTCCAACATATGAACTTCGATGATTTGAAAAAGTATACCGGATGGAAATCGCCGACAGTGTTCAAACGTCACTACCTTAAGTCCTTGGAAGCTCTGAAATTCCCAGCAGTAGCAGCGGGTAACATAGTTTCCCCTGACTCTAGCTAAATTGTAGTAGAAGATTCAGTCCTCCTTTCTACCTGCCTCACCCAACAGTTCGTCTATTCCTACCTTGTTCATTGGCATTCACCTTGTGTCTTAGCTGCTTTTATGATAGTGTAGTGCCCCTTATTGTCTGGCTAGGGACACTCACAGATGATTACAACATTGATCTCATAGATGTTAACCCCTTATTTTTATGCTAGGGGATACATCATATTACAATGGTTACGGGTTTTGTATATTAAGTCATATACATTCCTTATATATTTTTATTGTTGGTTATTTTGTTTACCTGTTTATATTAATTGCTATTATTCTTTTGATACATGCTGTTACACAGATTTCATTGAAGACATGTAATCCTTGTACCTGTATATGTAAATTACCTTATGTTATCAAACATGATTAGTTTTAAGGGTAATTTAAGCATAATTTTATTTTATTTCACTGTGTATATGTATCTTTTTAGCAATTATATTCCCTTCATATATATTTTATCTTTTATTTGAGACCTATTTTGAATTAATTTATTTTATTACTTTGTTTACTTTATTTACAATCTTGTGCTGTTTCTCTGGTACGATTTCGCGCAGCGACACGAGCTGAGCCCAGAAAAGGGATTTTGACGTAAGGAAAAATCTATTTCTGGGCGATTGATTCTCGTGTCGCCAGCGAAAATCCCACCTACCCATCCCTTCGCTCAAGATTGTCTGCTAACTTCAGGATGGCCACCAGAGGCGCAGCAGTCGGCAGCATGGGATGGAGTAGTAGTAGTACGAGCTGCTCACTCTGTGGGACGGCTCCCCTCTTGGAGGGTTTTTGTAGTGGGAGATTTCTATTGGCATTTGGCTCGTGGTAGTGGTCTCACTCGCCTAGTGTTCATACCGACACCCTCCTGGAGGGTGAGCGAGTCAGTTACACTGACCTTTTTCTTTATTTTATTTTATTCTCTGGTATGTGTTAGTACATTTACCCTAGAAATAATAGATTAAAGGATATTTCGCTGGCGACACGAGCCAATCGCCCAGAAATAGATTTTTCCTTACGTCAAAATCCCTTTTTTGCATCAAGAAAACTATGATAAATTGTTTTTTTTGCGTGATGTGAAGTTTGTAACTTTTTTTGTTGGATCAATGTAACATTGTTTTTTATAGTAGGAAAATAAGTTGAAGTTTTTCACTAACACAATTCTGTAGTTTTGTATAAGAAAATATAAGTCAAATATAAATTTATAAATTATTTTGAATTTTTAAATTTTTGTGTGCAGAATGATCAATACATGGAAGTACTGAATAAATCACAGTATGGTTTTGCCTTTGTTTCAGTTTATTGAGGATCCTGCCCATTGTATTGTGGATGTTCACATTTTACTTGCCAAGCTAGTATCAGATGTATTACCAGATCCAATTTTACATCACCTTACAATGGAAGCAAATTCATTGACTCCATCTGCACCTCCACCACCTCCAGTATAAACTCCTGAATACTACCAGATGTGCCTTTGACAAGTCAGTGTTACAGTATTTCATGTGGTATATTTGTTCGGGTGTTAACCTTTTTATTGTATTGTATGTTGTCATTATTGGCATCCTGAACAGTGCATTTGTTTCTCTTACTGTGTAGTGCAATACATCTAGATATAATGGATACAACATGGGGTAAATACTTCCAGATATTCTATTTTAAAAAGTAAGAGCTTAGATTCCAGCCAGGTGAGGTACTGTACTTTTGGACTTTGAATGACTGTAAGGAAATAATATTCCTGTGAATGACTGGAAGGAAATAGTATTCTTTTGTGCCTACACAAATACAAACCTTTGTTTTTTACATAGGCTTTAGCTTGCAAAAATGAGCTGGAACGGCTGTTCAACTTTCATATAAGGTCATTAACTACAGATGTGTAGGGGTAAGCCCTGCTCTCCTGTTGCTTTGCACTCTACTTTGCTTCTGGCCACCATCGTGTGAAGACATCTCTGTATTCTATTCCCGACTTGATGTTCACTTTCAACTTGTGCTTTTTCTTGTTTCTTGAATGAAATATATTGTTGCAATTGTTGTCTGAGTCTTTTGTAATGCAAACCCCACAATCAACTAAGACTACTTCATCAGAGAGAAAACCACAGGTGTTTAGGCACTGTCCAAGGAAGGACAGACCATGTAACCAGTTCCTCTCTTTTGCAGAGATTTACCTGCACACATTATGTGCTTTTTGCTGTAAGCATGGTTGTAATCAAAGTAGCCCATGCTCAGAGTGCTGGGTCTGGGATTGTGAACAATGGGTGAGGTTTGTCAGGAAGAAGAATAAGAGAGAGAAAAAGATCTCCCTGTTGTCATTGGAGTGCAATACTCTGTCAGTGACACAGAGGGTTCTCTTTGGTATCCTTTTACCTCCTACTGCGGTTGCCACCCTCCCCCCCTTCAAGGGAGGAGTTTCCCCTTTGCAGATTCTTGCTGTTGCTTCAATCGAGAGCACAATGGTGGGTGTGGAGACCACCAGCCCGTAACCTCTCCGGGCAACTCTCTTTGCTTGGAGGAAGAGTTGTCCGACTACCAACTAAATTAATTTCTCCCAAAAGATTCTCTAAACAGTGTACTACCCACACACATACATTATCTATCCATCCATCTTTCTATCTATCTATAAAACACACACACACACTCACACATATATATATACACAGACACATACACACACACACAGTAGTGCCTCAGGATACGAAATTGATCCGTTCCGAAGCGGCCTTCGTAACCTGATTTTTTTGTATCTCGAACCACGTTTTGCATGTAAATTGCCTAATTCGTTCCAAGCCCTACAAAAACACCACAGTAAATTTTATGATAAAGCTAAATTGACCAATAAACAATGAAATACAACAATTTGGACCATTCAATGACTAACATATTCATGACTGTGTATCTGTAAATAAAGTGTATTAGTGCACAAGATACAAGAAATACATATGTAGTAAAATGAGGAACTTACCTTTCGAGTGAGGCGATCTCCGAAAGTGGTGACAGAGGAGGACAAATGGCAGAAAACATGAACACTTAACTTTACGAAACATTAAAAAATGGCAGAAAACATTAACACTAAACTTTATGAAACACTAACAAATGGCAGAAAACATTAACACTTAACTTTACAAAAAACTTAAAGTTAAATTTTTTTTTCGTCTTTTTTTATTTTAACATTTTTACTTTTTTGTACTTTACATTTTTTACAAAATTTCAATTTCCTCACCACTAATGGCCATACAGCTGCCCTTGGGCAGGTCCTTCGATTGAAAGGAGTTTATTTCTTGTCCTTGTGGAAGATTTTTATACTCCTGAGAACCTTCAAGCAGTCATGCCCTGCCAGGGAACTCAGGCCCCAGTGACTCATTTTGAGGATCCATAACTTGTGCTCTGCGCAAGCAGTTTATAGTTGTTAGACAGGGATTTGACTACAAATTTTTTTTTTGCATGGCCTGGCTTTGGCAAAGAAATTAGGCAAGCTTCATGGCCTTTCTTTTATTAATATTGAGCACTTGAGGGGATGAGGATGTATGCTCAGAATCTGTCGGTCCCTGATTGCAGATTCAATTCGTTTTGATTCCCTCCCTGTGTCCAGTTAGGGTGCTGCAATATTACCTTAAGATAATTCAACATCTCAGGCCTGAGTGTCACGCCTCTTTATTAGCACTAGCTTGGCCAAGAAAGAGGTGTCCAAGAACATGATCTCTTTCTGGATTTGTGAGACTAACAAATGGGCATATGTTTTGTGTCTTAGTAGGAAGACGGGAGTACGGTCTGAGGAAGAGCTCATGAGGTGAGGGCATTGCCCCATCCTTGGCATTCCAAAAGAATGTATTGGTTTGACAGGTACTTCGGGTAGGTGTGTGGTTGTACCAGGCTGCATTCACCTTGTTTCACCTTTGGAATGTTGCTCACAAGTCCTTTGACTAGTTTTCCTTTGGCCCTGTGGTGGTTGCCCAACAAGTTATGCAGCTCACCTGGCTCCAATAAATGGAACAGGGTAGCATCTCATCTAAGATGTTCGGTAAACAAGAGTGTGTGTGTGTGTGTGTTAGTGACTGGTCTCCTTGTTTGTCTCTTTCATCTTTCTCTCTGATAAGATCAGGTAGCAAGTCATCTCATACTGGACAGACAAGGTTTGCAGGTGAATACATGATGGGGCTATGCTCTTCATCATCTTGTTTGTAGATTGATTGGATGCCTGTCTCCCCCTCTTTCTAGACAAGGGGAGAGAGGGAAAGACAATGAAACAAACCTGTCGGGTTTAATAGCAAATTTTATTTTCTCCCACACATATTGGTTCATTCAAGCTTTCAACAACGTAATGAAAGCAAACTCATCATGCCAGAAGTCTAATAGTTGGAACATCCCTTAAATCCAACTAGCTATAGGCGTTGGGTAGAACCAGCAAGTTGGTTTAGGGATTTGCCCAGACTCCCACCCACCAATGGGTAAGTCTCCTATGTAAAAATAAGGTTTGTATTTATGTAAGAACAAATAACACATTTGTAAAGTATAATTTGTATTTTTCCTAACATACAAACCTGAAGTTCATTATATTTATGTCCCACCTCACTCACCCCTCATTCTGGTATCCAGGCCAGAAGGCAAAATGGAGTTCAGACCGACAGATGGGTTGGGCTTCCCCCTACCCATCAGTCATTAACAACCTTGTCTGAAAGTTAAACGGCTCCTCTAGCACAAGTTCGCAAGCTAAATCCTATGTAAAGAAATTCAGGTTTGGATGTTAGGACAAATACAATTTACTTTAAAAATTTGCTATGCGTATTTTAAACAAAGAAAACCCTTATGAAACATTTATATTCTCTGCACAAAGGTAAACTGCCCCTCATTTTTCAGGCATAGATTTTAAATACCAAGCATTTCAGTATGTAAACTTTGATTTCTTTTTGAGACCAGCATAGGTATTTATTACTTGTGAGTTTGGTTGTGCTTTGGAATTTTTTTTTATAGTATGTTACCATGGTAGAGTTTGAAGTGTATTTGTAACTGCTAATAGCTACAGGAGACCCAATGGTTAAGTATTATAAAAAAAAACAGAAAAGTATTCAGTTGCTGATAAGGGATCCTGTTTTCTGTATGGACTGACCAAGGATTTTGCACATGTGGATGTAAAACATATAGTTGTCTTTATTTCTTCAGTTACCACTGTGTTTTGTTTGTTCGTTAGATGAGGTCCAAAAATTTACAATTTTATTTCATACATTCATTTATTTTCTGCAGTATGTATTAGTAAGAATAACATCATTTGTTCCTTAGGGGATACAACCCTTCACTTTTCATAAATGGAGTTATCCAGCACATTATGCATGTTGTCTGTGTATTGACTATAAATCAAATAACTATCACAGGTAGGCCTGGTGAGTTTGCCCTGACCTCTGTCGGCCTACTTTGATCAGTGTGTTTCCAACCATGATCGTGGTTTGAGCTGGTCTTTTTCAACCATTTTGGATGAAAATAATTGAGTATTCTTTGTTTTTGTGTTGATAGATATCAGAACCCATCAGTCCGTGAGCTACTTACAGGCAGTCCCCGGTTATCGGCGATCCGGTTTTTTGGTGCTTGTACTGAAATGCGCCGATTTCCAGTTGTCATCATTGATAATGGAGTATTGGTGCCCGATATGTATACCTAACTGAGGAACCATTAACTGGTTATCAGCACCAAAATCCATTTATTGGCCCCAATAAGTGCTGAAAATCGCAGATTTTTGGTTATCGGTGATTTTCACATATCATCTAGCTATTGGAATGGAACCCCCGCCAATATCCAGGGACTGCCTCTTTAAGGAAATTTGGCTGGAATTTTCTTTGGCATGAGGAAATATTTTGGGTTTGTTGAGAATGTAACAGCTTCTAAATGTTCGTGAGCAGCTGTTGTTTTTCAATATTTTTTTATTAACCTTTTATTAATATATTTTGACTTACCTTAGTGGTGGTCGCCCATTGTTTTCCTGCATGTATAGGGCTGGAGTATCTACCATAAAGCTCCGAACAATGAGAAGCTTCTGTGTGAACCGTCTTGCTTTGCAACCGAATGACGAGAGGCATTGTCTTCCCCAGTTTTGTATTGAGCCTTGTGAGAGAGGAAATGTTCAATGACTCAAGAGGGGAAAGTCATGACGCTCCAAATGTTGAGAATTTTATTGCTACTCTCGTGGCTTCATGAAGAACATCAAGAGGCTTCATTGTGACCCTTTTCACCTTGTGACTTGAGGGAGGAACGTTATTCAGTGACTCCAAGGACAGAGTTTCACTCCCCCGAACAATCAGATGTTTGGTCATGCCCCTCTTTATTTCAATATCAGACACTGAGAGCCTTTCTCTTTACTTTCTTAGATTTGAAACTCGAGTGAGGGCTAATGTTCAACGTCTCTGAGGGCAGAGTTGCAACAATCTAAATGTCAAAGCATTCTGGAAGCCAAGTGGCATCGTTGTACTTTGCTTTGCGACTGAATGCCGAGAGGCTTCATTGCCACCCCTTCCACTCTGCTACTCAAGAGAGGTGCAACTTTTGGTGAATCTAGGGAACTTAGGAGAGGAAGGAGCACATCATTCTCCTTGAGATGAGGGCAGTGTGGCAGGTATTAAACCAATCCAAGAACAGTTGAAGGGCCACTCGCTGGTTGTGATGGGTGACAACATCACCATTGTAGTCAACACCAACAAGTATGGTGGAACAATCTCCCTGTGAAATGTACCTGATGGTCCAGTGGTAATGTTGCACAATAGATTGTAGGAAACCAGGGTGAGAATGCAGTAGTGGACCAACTGAAAACGTAGGTATAGATAGTGGGTAAAGAATGGGCTCTACATCAGGGGGTTTAGGAAAATTCACTGCCAACAATTCATTGTCAACTATTCACCAGGGAACATGTCAATTAAGTGTTTGCCAAGCAGTTCAACACTCAAAAAATAAGGAAAGAAAGGAGTGTGCATGTGCATGTATTTTCTGATATTCTTAAAGATGAAATATACTGAAGTAAAATGTTTTTTCTGATATTTTTAAAGATGAAAATATACTGAAGTAAAATCAAAATGTATTGTAAGAATATAAAGATTTGCTGAAATTTAAAGTGTTTAAACATACACATATATAATTGCACTCAGATACTTATGAGAAATATCATGAGCCACTCTACGCAAATAGTCAATAAGTAACATTATAATTGGGATCATATTTCTAAACAAGTCTGAATTTGTTGGGCATAGTCACATTTTTTATGGCGGGTTTTTGACCAACTCAGGGATACAGGCAGGCCTCTCTCAAGTGTTCAGTCTGAGAGGAGTAGACTTGTCTGTGTCCTTGGAGCTACCAACATTGTAAAATGAGTTTCAGACAGTCAGACCCCCTAGAGAAGTAAGGGGTCCTGAAACGGGGCATTTCTAGAAACCTTGTAAGTTTGAGAGGCCTCTCTCCCCCTCCCCATATGAGTCCCAGGAGGGTGCAGAAGGCAGGGACTTGGAGTGGGAGATGGTGCTCTTCCTGGCCTGAATCTCAACCAGGATTGAGGAGTGCCATGGCCACCCCTACAGAGTAAAGTATCCCTCTTGTAGGATTGGATCAACATGTCCTTTAGGTTTGTGCCTGAGTTCCTGGCCAAAACACAGAACCCCAGAGTCCCAGAACCAAGGTGGGGAGTTTATCTGCCCCATCCCAGCAAGTGTTCATCAAGGGAGTGGGGAGGAGAAGATGTTGTGCCTTGTAGGAGTTGCAGGACACTAACTGAAACAGACAGAGGCCTACCAACCTGTATGTAGGCAGCTGTTCCATAGTATTGGTATTAAGTAGAAAAACTCCACCTCCTTATGGAAAGGAAAGGTCATAACCAAGGCATGTGACTTCTAACAAGAAGGGGGTGCCCTCCAAGGACAGGCTCAACGGTCTGCTACCAGAAGAACCACCCAGCCCTTTGGGTGATGAAGGTAGGAGCATGGAAGAGGCAGTTCGCATCCTGTATCCCCAGTAAGTGGTGCAGAAGGGGCATGGAGCCTGATGTATGAGGGCACCATACACAGAGAGTAGTACCTCATGCCCCTGAAGGTGAAGAGTGAGGAAGAAGCAATAGACAGCCCTGCAAGCCTCATCAGATTTTGGATCCCACAAAATAGAGGGGAGGGCTGCAGAGGCAGAGCTATAACAGGTCGGGAATACAGTTGACCCATGGGATTTACGGGGGATAGGGACCACAACCCCCTGCAAATAGCAAAATCCATGAATACTTGAGACCCCTCTAAAAATGCTTATAACTGCCTATTTTCATGGTTCAAATACTAAAACCCCTCTAACACAGGCCTGGCTATTTTAAGTTTTATCATGAAAAATGCAGGCAGTCTCCAGTTTACGACATTCTGAGTTTATGACCCTCTTCAAATATATTCAGCAAAAATTATTTCCTCGGTTAAAAAGCATGTTCCATTCCTACAATGCAGACGTCAATCTGATGGAAGGAATATGGCTCTAAAATGGCAGATTGGTCAAAATTTGGAGGATTTTCATGAAAAAACTAAATAAGAATACAAGATACATTTTTTTCAAGACACCACTAAGGATTAAAAGTAATGTTTTGTTACGATTTTTTATGGTATTTTGGATGACGCTAATCCGAACATAAGAATTATCCATCCAAAATGGCAAAATGGGCAATATTTGTAGTTTTTTTTATGAAAAACTCAATAAAAATGCAGGATACGTTATCTAGTCACCCATAGGATTAATAGTAACATTTTCTTATGATTTTCAACAGTTTTTCTGAGGACACTAGTCTATCGCCAATCCGAGCAAAGGAAATATGCATACAAAATGGCTATATGGTCAATATTTTGAGTTTTTTCAATGAAAAACTCATAAAAATGCAGGATATGTTGTTTTCAAGACACCCAAAGGATTAAAAGTAAGGTCTTCTTACAACTTCTTACAATTTTTATTGGTTTTCCAGACCACACCAATCCTAACGGAAGAGGTATGGATCCAAAACGGCAGAATGGTCTAAATTTGGAGGTATTATTTTATGAAAAACTCAATAAAGATAAAGTATGCATTGTTTTCAAGACACCCAAAGCATTAGAAGTAAGGTTTTTATACAATTTTTTACGGTATTTTGGACTTCGGTCTAAACGGAAGAAATAAAATTTACATTGTAGAATAATATTCATTAATTACTGATTTTTAGAAATAAAATTTACATTTGTAGAATAATATTCATTAATTACTGATTTTTATTTTACTTTAATGACTAAATACCTCTTTATGATAAAAAAAATTATTTCCTTATTTTCAAATACTAATATTAACCCTCTAACGCCGATTGGACGTATTAAATGTCGAGTCAAAATGTCTCCCGTATGCCGATTGGACGTATTATACGTCGACTCAAAAAAGTTTTTTTTTTAAATTCACAGAAAAATACTTATAGGCCTACCAGCCGAAAACTTTTGAATCACGCGCCTTGGGGGATACTGGGAGTTCATGGATCAAGGCGTTGTTTTGTTTACAATCGTTATGCAGCCGCGCAAGCGCGAATTTCTTTCTTATCGCACTAAAAAGTATCAGTGACACATCTCAAAAATTATTTTGTCACTTTGACATAATTTTTGCACCATTTTAAATTATCCATTACATGGAGTATTATATATGAACTTGTGTGCATTTGTATGTAGAATACAACAAAAAAATACTCATTATTGTAGCTTTTATCAGTTTTGAAATATTTTCATATAAATAACGATAAGTGCCAAAATTTCAACCTTCGGTCAACTTTGACTCTACCGAAATGGTCAAAAAACGCAATTTTAAGCTAAAACTCTTATATTCTAGTAATATTCAATCATTTGCCTTCACTTTGCAACAAATTGGACGTCTCTAGCACAATATTTAGATTTATGGTTAATTTATGAAAAAACTTTTTCCCTATGTCCGCGCGGTAACTCTTCCAATAAATTTTTTCGTGCAATTGTCCTAATGTTTGCACCATTTTAAATTTGCCGTTACAAAAACAACCCATGGTTGTATCTTTTATCAGTTTTGAAATATTTTCATATAAATAACGATAAGTGCAAAAATTTCAACCTTTGGTCAACTTTGACTCTACTGAAATGGTCGAAAAACGCAATTGTAAGCTAAAACTCTTATATTCTAGTAATATTTAATCATTTACCTTCATTTTTCAACAAATTGGAAGTCTCTAGCACAATATTTCGATTTATGGTGAATTTATGAAAATAAAAACTTTTTCCTTACGTCCGCGCGGTAACTCTTCTGAAAAAAATCAGAAATTTTTTTGTGCGATTGTCGAAATGTTTGCTCCATTTAAAATTAGCCATTACATAAAGTTTTATATATGAAAATGTACAAAATTTCATGTAGAATACAACAAAAAATGATTGAAGGTTGTAGCTTTTCTCTTTTTCGAAATATTTGCATATAAATCACGATAAATAGAAAAAAAACCATGTTCGGTCAACTTTGACTCTACCGAAATAGTTGAAAAACGCAATTGTAAGCTAAAACTCTTACAATCTCATAATATACAGTCATTTATCTTCATTTTGAAACAAATTCGAAGTGTCTAGCACAATATTTAGATTTATGGTTAATTTAAAAAAAAAACTTTCTTTCCCTCCGCACGCCAATTCGCGGGCGCAAATCTCCGAAATGCATACGTCGCATTCTCCTAATATTTGCTCCTTTTCATATTAGGCGTTTTATAGTTTCATATATAAAAATGTGCACAAATTTATGAAGAATACAAAAAAAATATTTGAAGGTTGTAGCTTTTCTCATTTTTGCAATATTTGCATATAAAAGGGATTTTGACGTAGGAAAAATCTATTTCTGGGGGAAGACCTGTGTTGCCCTATGAAAAATGCCTGTTATTCATTTTTCCCAGTATAAATAGCTCTATTATATACCAGAGAAAAAAGCTAACATAGTTATGCTGAGGTTACTACCCCCAGCGCGATCACCCAAAGGGTGTCGGTATAGTATAGGAGCGATGTGTTACCACAAACCACAGGGCTTCTGCCATTTAGAAGATTCCCTTCAAAATCCCTCTCTTTTGGTGGGAGCCGTCACAACGGAATCCCACTACTCGTCCCGGCTCGCCACTACTACTACTACCGAAGCGCCATCTTGCATTCCTGATTAGATCTATAAACTTGGATTAGTCAGGGTGGGAAGAAATGTTAATAGGGCTAGGGTTCATAGGGCGACACAGGTCTTCCCCCAGAAATAGATTTTTCCTACGTCAAAATCCCTTTTCTGGTGTCGACCTGTGTCGCCCTATGAAAACATACCAGAAAATGCTATACAAGTTTTTAGTGTAAAATTATATGTAAAACCAGGTTAATGACATTCAGAGTAAAGAATTATAAATAGATTTACTATTTAATCTTAACTTACTATCTGTAAGAAATGATTTCTTAATATATTCTTAACCATAATAGTAATATTTATACAATACTTAAAATTGTACATAATATGAAGTTATTGGTCTTAATTATGTGTCATACAGACCAATCAAAGCAATACACTAATACTTAATAGCAATATATACATATTGTGCAATCTTATATACTAATTCGGTAACGGGATCGACAACAAACGTTTCGCCCGGTCCGGAAAACAAGGTATGGTGGGGAGTGTGAGCGAGTCATGCAGGTAGAAGGGTCATGCAGAGGGAGATAGTTAAAGGAATAGTCTATTCAAGGGTTTCTAAGGAGAACCGTTAGTTTGTTCTTCAGGAACCACCACAGTACCAGCTGCCACTGCTAAAAATTTTAGGGCCTGTAAATTTTTGAGATAGTGGTGTTTAACACTGTTGGGGACTTCCAACCTGTGTACTTTTTTAGGTCTTCAAACTTCATATTTTGAAAATAATTAGTTGATGTGGCAACTGCTCGGATATCATGGACATGTGGAACTGAATCTGGGTTGGCTTGTTTAATAAAATAAAGAATCTGTTGTCTAATTCCTCTTAAAGTTATCGTGCCCCCTTTTTCTCTAATAAAAAGAGAGCCCGTTGTTATTTGAGATGTTCTGGTCATAAAGGTTTTAAGTGTATGAACCGGACATAATGATTCATCTTCTGGAAGAGGAATAATTTCCCAAGGAGTCCACCTATTTTGTGGATCCTCATTTTTTGTTAAAAATTGTCTATCTGGTGAAAGTAAAACTTTCCCAGATTGAAGGAATTCCACATGCCCTGGATTTCTAGAAAGGGCTGATAATTCAGATATTCTAGCGCCCGAGGCTAGCGCTACAAAAAAACAATGTTTTTCTTAATAGTGCTGAATAAGAACAATTATCATTGTCTAAATGTGATGCCAGTTTAAGGGCATCGTTCAGGAACCATGATATTGATTGAGGACGGTTGACCGGTCTCAAACGTGCACATGCTTTTGGGATAGATGAGAAGTATGTGTCTGTTAAATTAATGCTGAAACCTATTTGAAAAATCTTTCTTAGGGCAGATTTAATTGTGGTAATAGTACTGGCAGCTAGGCCTTTCTCATGTAATGATCTAAAGAAAGAAATGGTAAGATTAGTATCCATCTCTTGTACATTCATATCATTTAAAAACATAGCTAGTTTCTTAACTGCGGAGTCATACTGTCTAATTGTAGAATCTCTCTTATCTGATTCTACAAATAGAATGTTTAACGGATATATTTTTGCTTCCTTTTGTGCCGCGAACTTCATGAAGTCCATAAAGTTAGGGCATTCAGATTTCTTGAGGAAGCTGACACAGTTTGCATTTGTACTGTTTGTGTTAATTTCGGGGATGGAATCTTGTGAGGTTTGAGTTTCATCTCCATGATAAGTGGATACCAATTGCTCTTCGGCCAATTGGGTGCCACTAGTGCCAACTGGCCTCTGAATAATCGTAGCTTGTGAAGCACCTTCAAGAGGAGGTTCACTGGTGGAAAGAGATATATTCTTTCCCATTTGTTCCAATCTAAAGACATTGCATCGATCGCGAAGGCATTGTTGTCTATATTGAGAGCTACATAGCAGGCTAGTTTGTGGTTGGACTCCGAGGCAAAGAGGTCTACCTGGAGGTCCGGAATCTGATTCATAATCCATTTGAATGAATTGTTGTCCAGTGACCATTCCGATTCCAATGGGGTCATTCTGGACAAAGAGTCTGCTATTACATTCCTTACTCCTGCCAGATGAGTTGCTGACAGATGCCAGTGGTTCATTTCCGCTAATAGGAATATTGCTATCATTACATGATTTACTTTGTTTGATTTGGACCCTCTTCTGTTTATGCAATGGACGACTGTAGAGCTGTCCGATACGATTTGGATGTGGATCTTCTTGGACGGTTGTAATTTTCTCAATGTCAGGAACACTGCCATCGCTTCCAGTACATTTATGTGGAATTGACTGAATGTTTGTGACCATGTCCCTTGAACTTTCTTGAGGGGTGAATATCCCCCCCAGCCGCTCAGGGATGCATCTGTGTGGATGATCAGAGATGGGGGAGGAAATTGTAGCGGAACTGATTTGGATAGGTTCCGTTGTTTCGTCCATGGAATAAGTCTCTTTTTCAGAATAGTATCTGGAATTCTTGAAACTTTGTCTCTGAATTTGAGATTTGCTCTTGATCTCCAAACCTGATTGATATCTTTTAATCTGGTTTTTAGTAGAACATCTGTCACTGATGCAAATTGAAGGGAGCCTAGGATTCTCTCCTGTTCCCTTCGAGATGACCGTCGTTTTCCAACAAAGCGTTTTGTAGCTTTTACTATCTCTTTGACCTTTTGGACGGTAGAGATAGCCTGTGTTTCTTCAGGTCCCACTGAATTCCTAACCATTGGAACTGGGATTGTGGAGTCAGTCTGGACTTTGCCATATTCACCTGGAAGCCTAGAAACTTTAGAAATTTCAGTACTTTGGATGTTGACCTTCGACATTCTGCTTCGTTGTTTGTCCAAATTAACCAATCGTCCAGGTAGGCTACTAAAAGTATTCCTTTCTTCCTCAATTCCTGAACTACTGTCTCCCCTAATTTCGTGAATACCCTGCGTGCTATATTGAGTCCGAAGGGCATTACCTTGAATGAGCAGGCTTTCTTGCCTAGCTTGAATCCTAGGTATGGAGAGAAGTTTCTGGTTATTGGAACGTGATAGTAAGCGTCTGTAAGATCTATAGAGGTGGTGACGGCCCCACGGGGAAGTAAGGTCCGTACCTGTGAGATTGTCAGCATATGGAACTTGTCGCAGTGAATGTAGGAATTCAGCCGAGACAAGTCCAGGATTACCCGTCTTTTGTTCTCTGGGGAAGAGCACCGTCTCCTTTGAAACTTTGTCTATTCTGACTAGCGCATGCTGTGCTAGTCTGACAAAGCCCGGGAACGGAAACTTCATACCGGCTGGGAATAGCTCGTAGTCCTCTATTGGTCTTGTTCCACACCTTTCTATAGTCAATCTTCCTTCTACGAAGGGAGCATTTAAGGCCAACCTCCAAGGGTTTTCCTTATCGAAGGGGGGAAGCTTTGAAGTATCCGGAACCATCATTGATAGAGCTGGTGTTCTGGATCTAAAGAGGCCTGAGAGCATCTCAATGGGCTTGATTCTCTCCGTCAATGACGAGAGAGCCTGGTTTGAGATGTCTGGTATTGATCCGAGGCGTGCATCTATCCTCTGATCTACTATTCCACTAATCCTAGCTAACAGCTGGTTAGTGAAGGATTCAGGGTCAAAGAACTGTTCCGCCGCCCTTGGGACTGACCCTGTACCTTCAGTAGGGGAAGGATTTGTGGCAGCAGGCTGAATGACAGATGATGTCGACGGTTGTGACACTGAAGACGACTCATTCGCCACTGGCGGAACAGACTTGCTCTTCTTTTTTTAAAGTCTTCTTGACTTTAGGAATAACTGACGGTATTCCTTGTTCTTTAACGGGTTTCGTAAAACCCTTGAAGGATGGAGTAGAAGAAAAGGAATGAGAAGGACTAGCCTGGTCCTCCGTGACCATCGGCTCGACGTTGATGTCGATCGCCGCCACATCGTCCATCAATTCCTGCTGCTCCTCTAAGGCGGTCGTTGTTTCCACTCAAATGGCTTCTATGAGGGGTTCGACAATTTCCTGGGGCACCGCTGTTGTCATTGTGGTGCCCAAAAATATCATAGTACATAGGCCAGCATCCAGGATATAGGGCTGACCTTTCGGCACATTTTTGCCGAAACCCGCGACTCATTTACGAAGGGACACCCTTGCGTCATGCAGGATCGCCTTGTCCGCCTGTTCCTCAGTCAAAATTGACACAAGCTCGTAACAGACGGTACAAGCGTCTGGGTGCCAGACCACGTAGTTGTCCATAGGAATTGCGCAGTTCGCATGTGAACGGCAGACTACGTGGCCGTAAGGATTTCCCAACGACGCATGGCATCCCTCAGCCTGGCAATGGACCCCCTGTAATATGAAAAACTTCAATAAGTTTTCTCCTTATGGTGGTTCGTTGCTAAATTATTGACAAAATATTTCGTAGCCGAAATATTTCTTCTTAATGATGCAGACAGGCATTTCCTAGAAAAATTATGCATGTTATTACTATTGGCGACGTATTTCATTGCTGAAAACTTCATCATAATCATAATAATGATATCAGTTATTTATAATTTGTTATAAACTAGTAAGTTTATTACTGATTATATTTGTCGAAGGAATATTTCGTCGCCGAACTATTCCCTCGACTGGATAATATTTTTAAATAACTAGGTCGTAAAACTCATAAGTTTTTATGGGGTTTGTTGGCGAAATATTTCGTTTCCGAAATATTCCGTTGTCATACATGCCTTAATTTTTCCAGAAAATGTATTCTTATTTAGATTGTCGGGAAATACCTCGTTGCCGAAGTATTCCGGTATCGACTTATTATTGATTGGCTTAGTCTAATAAAGCTTATATTTAATATATGCTTATCTAGGTTGTCGGGGAAATACTTCGTTGCCGAAGTATTCCATTATCAACTTATTACTAAGTAGCTTACAACTAAGTAATAAAGCTTATACATATACACTTCATTAAGTTGTCGGCGAAGTACTTCGTTGCCGAAGTAATTCGGTACTGACCTATGTAATAAGGCTAATAAGTTTTCAAGTATAATAGTATAGACTGAAAATTCCTTTCAGAGGCATGTTTATGCTGAAACACCGAACTTCGCCGATGTCGGAGAAAAGACGTGGCGTACCACTGAATTCCGGCAATGCCGAACTTCGAGTACTATCATATTCTACCCTGCCTCCAATCACAGTGATTAGAAGTAGTCTCTGTTCGCCGAGGCTCCAGAGATCATATAGCAGAGATATTATCGAAATAATATCTTTTATTCAATCCCTGAGATTTAGAGGTTTGCAAGCAATAGTTTATGTTGTTTGGCTCTACCCCTGATCTAAAGTAGATCCACTTTTAGGCTACATAGCCTAGAACTTTCGCTGACTGGCCGTGGCTCGTCGCGATCGAAAGTGGTCCAACCCGGTCAGGAGGTTATCCAGGTAGGCTATGCACACAATACTATTACTTTGGGTATTTATTGATCTAAATACAACAATATATCACAAAATGCATAGAAATTATCTCTTAATATCTAGTACTAATCTACGTAACCGATATTATCACTTAAATTCCCATTCGTAAATGGGCAATTTCCCCGATCGTATTAGTAAAGTCATTTATAGACCTAACTTACAATAACGAGAAGAAATAGATTTAAGGTTACTAGGCTTAATAATTTAAGCTAACTAGAGATAATGAACCATGTATCCGTTAAGGATCAAATATGGTTACCTCAATAAGACTAGCCTAGATTCGAGAATGCTCCCCAGCACCAAGACATTGTTGTATCAATACCTAAGCCTTATTATTATGAAATGTAAGTAGTATCTGTTTTAACAGAAATAACACCTTTTGATCATCTTATAAGCAAAGCTAAGCCAATGTATATAATTTTACATATGCCGTGTGTAATTTGTTGTTGCTATGCCGACGCACAAAATGGCTGCCCAGTCGTTGGCATCCCCAATTCATATTTCGAGGAGCCTGGACTGATAGCATAATTAATATAACTTAAATATGTTAAAAAACCAAATTGGGGTACTCAACTTCGAAGCAGCAGAAGATTGGGCAATCATAATGGTTATTTAATTGCGAATACAATCGAAAAAAGGCATAGCAAAAATTTCTGTTTTGAAGCGCACGGCTCTATAACAGGAATTTTAGATGGCGCTTCGGTAGTAGTACTAGTGGCGAGCGGGGACGAGTAGTGGGATTCCGTTGTGACGGCTCCCACCAAAAGAGAGGGATTTTGAAGGGAATCTTCTAAATGGCAGAAGCCCTGTGGTTTGTGGTAACACATCGCCCCTATACTATACTGACACCCTTTGGGTGATCGCGCTGGGGGTAGTAACCTCAGCATAACTATGTTAGCTTTTTTCTCTGGTATATAATAGAGCTATTTATACTGGGAAAAATGAATAACAGGCATTTTTCATAGGGCGACACAGGTCGACACCAGAAATAAAATAATTTAAAAATTTTGACATTCAGTCAACTTTAACTTGTCTGAAATGGTAAAAAACTGCAATTCTAAGCTAAAAGTCTTACAGTATCGTAATATTCAAACATTTGTCTTCATTTTGAAACAAATTGGAAGTCTCTAGAACAATATTTAGATTTATGGTGAATTTTTGAAAAAAACATTTTTTTACGTTTGCGAGTTACGAATTCATGCATCATTTTGTGATAATATTTTTTCTTTGTTGTTTTGATCGTTTTACAATGTGTTATATATCAAAATGATTGCAATTTAATGTACAATACAACGAAGAAAAAAATAACTCTTTAGCTTTAACCGTTTTTCGCACAGCGCAATTTGAATACAATTATGTATGAATTTTTTTTCCTGCTACCATATATCGCATTATTTATATATAATAATGATATTTTTTTATTTCTGATGGTTGCATACTAAACTTCAGGCAATGATGAAAAAAAGGAGCCAAAAATGAACTCTTAATCTTAAAAACTAAGCGTGCTGTGATATTTTGAAAAAATTATTTTTTCCGCCTCCGCGCTCACTCCAAACCTGCCTCGCCATACGGGAGACGTTTTGGTTTTTAGGGCTTAGGCATAAGAGGGTTAAGGTAACCATGAAAAGGTACTGATAAAATTTTAAATTAAAAGCCTGCAAAATCACAAAACAGCTTACGACGTAAACACAACCTTGGCTAGAGGATTGGAAGTATGTAGCCCATAACAAAGCTCGTAGCAACCCCCTTTCTCCATAATGATACGCTATTGGCTGGAGGGACTGAAAGTAGCCAATAACAGCTCGCAGCAACCACTCCTATTTCCTTGATGACATGCTATTGGTTGGAATGTTGGGATTTCAACCAACCACAAAGCTTGTATGTACCTAAAGGGCTTAGCATATACTAACAGGCAGCACGAGTAGTATTTTTTTTTTTCCTCTTTCTCTCGCTGAGATAAGAGAGAGAGATTTTTCATGCATTTTTTAGATAGTGTTATAGGTAAACATGACTACATTGTCATTAATTTTTAATATTTTAGCATTTCAATAACTAGGAAAAATTAGGTAAGAATTTACATAGTTCTATGAAATCCAGTCTTTCTGGAAGATAAACAGTGCAGTCTCTCTCTCTCTCTTTATTGAGAACGACAATGAACATAGTCTGAAAGTACGCAAATAAGAGGTGTTGTAATAAGTGCTAATTTAAGTGTGCATTACACAAATGAAATAATTAACTTGGTACTGTTACTGAATAGATAATAAATGTAGTCACGTAAAAAATAAAAGTTTGTGTGCTAATATCAGTACAATGATATGCTTTAAACAATTTCTAGGTTACAAATGAAAGTTTCGTAATACAGGAACTAACTCCACACATAGTTTAACATAGCCCATAATCATGTGTAAAGTTTGGTATTGTTTTGAGTAAGAAAATTGTTAGTTGTCATTGTTACAACAATTATGTTCTCATTGCTTAAAGTTATAGTCCACTGGCAAGTTATAGTACACTGGCATAAGGAAAAGGTTTTAAGAGTTTGTCATTTTTGTATAGTTTTATAGATAAACGTGACATTACTTTGTCATTTATCTTTTCATATTTTCTATGCTATAATTAAAAACTTTTTGCATTTCAATAACCAGGAAAATTTAGGTAAGAATTTACGTACATAGTTTTTTAAAATTCCAATTCTCTTGGTCTATGGCTCTAAAACAACATAATGTTGAAAATTTGGATTGTTTTTTATGAAAGAATTATTAAAAATACAGGTTACGTTGTTTTCAAGACACCCAAAGGATTATAATCAAGGTTCTTACAATATTTGACGATTATTTCAGTTTACTATGATTTTTGGTTTACGACACAGTGTCAGAACAGAGCCAATGTCATAAACCGAATGGTACAGTCTGTAATATGAAAATACAGTAGTATTTAGTGAATATTTTGCTGTGGAAATTTCAGTGAATAGGCAAATTTTCAGCTAATAATGGGGATATACTTTCCACAGAAAAATCTGCGAATCCAGAACTGCAAATAGGTGGGGGTCGACTGTAGACCTTGTCCGTAGTGACAGGAGCTGCAATGCTCCTCTCTTGGGGGAGAGTGAATTGTCAGGATAGGCATGTAACCCAGGCAGGTAGTATTCTGGTGATTAAAGGGGTGTGGAGTATCAAACAAGGGAGCTTGGAGAAATCTGGGCACTCTGGTTACACCTTGGAGTAGGAAGGTCATCCTCTCACCAAAGTAGTGAGGCTTCCTATATGAAAAGTGAAGGTTTGCATCACTTTAGGAACAAATATGTACCAAATTTAAGTACATACTTTGTATTTTTCCTAGGTAACCATAGCTTTTTATAAGACTTACCCACCTCTAGCACCCATTTCATTCTGGATCTACCTACTAGATGATCAGGCTGGACCCTATATAATGGCCTTATTAGACCAATAGAAGGCAGATGCCCTAGGCCTACCTGTGATATTATATAATTTGTTTTTTAGTCGGTACACAGACAATGTGTGCGACGAACTCATTAATTCCATTTATGAAAAGCTAAAGAAAAATACAAATAAATTATAAATTTGGTATTTTATTAGCATTTTTAAAAACTTCTGTAGTCCTATTGACATCTTAAAATTGGAAGGCAGTGGTTCCCTTATGTATATTTTAGAGTTGAAAAGGTTAGACAGTTTATTGCTGTGTTCAGATATTCAACAAAATACTGAGATGTTTGTGCTGTTTCATAGTTATTTTTCTAGTTAATGATAGTATTATTTTTGTACTGTCTATCATCAAGCTGCTACTTATAAGTTTTAGTGCAAACAATTATGCATGATACGTAATTGTAAGTTTGTAACTTTTTTTTTTTTTAAGTTTTTAGTACAGACTTGTGATTATATGTTACAGATGAAATGTAGAATCATTATAAATATAACTGTATACTGTACTTATAATCTAGTAGTATGTACCAGAAACTGTTGGTTTAATTATTTTATTTTAGACTTGATGTTGTGATATGAGTGCATAATGTAGACTGTAAATTATTACAATTTTTCTGAGGATGATTTAAATTTTGTGAATGTCTGTATTAATCAGAAACAGAATACTATTTGGGATGAATCTTACCAATTTTTAAAGATAGCAGTTTCTTTGCATTGACAGATAAGTTAGCATTCAAATAAAAAGAAGATATTTAGGCTGAACTGGATGACATACTTCACCTGTTCTCCACCAGGTGTGTTTTGATTGTTCAGCACTTAGTCAGAATTCTCCTTGCTATAGCAGTGGGAGTTTGTTGGTATTTCGATGTTTTGGCTGTTGGCTGATTTTAAGTATTGCAATTCTGCCATTGTTCTTTAGGATGTCTTACATGGGAAGCAAGGCAAGAACGTCAGGTTTTGTAGAAATGATTATGTACTGTGTAAGTAGTATGATATATAATTTTGAATTCGATAGACTGAAGAATGTAGGATTGGTTTAAGGACTATGTGCTTAAGTGTCTTAGACTTTAAGAAAAGAAGGGAAACAGAAAGATTGAGAAAATAGTTAGCCTAGGACATAAATCTGCCTTTTCTCCCCCCTTAAGTGCTTTTGCCTTCGTGTGTTTACTCAGTCTCCAGGTTTTTCCTCTGTTACTCATTTAGCTAGACCCGAGACTACTTCTGCCCCCCTTTCAGTTCAGGAAAAGCGTATTGAGAAGCTAGAGCAGGGTGTTAACCTTATTTTAGAATCAGTTAAAGGTTTGACGGAATTCATGTTAGGGAACCATTCCGTTAACCCCCATAGTATGCACACTTTTTTTTTCTTTCCCCTGTGAGAGGTAAGGTGTTGATGCCCTTGCCTGTCAGTAGCTTGAAACCAGGACTGCCTGTTGACAATTAGAGTAGTCAGCTGCCAGGGAACAGTCAGTTCTTGGGTTGATGAGGATATGTTCTGTGTTGCCCTTCTCTTGTTTGCCACACACTGATAGTCATTTAGTTTGGTTTTCAAAAGGTCAAATTGGTAAACATAAACATTTCACCAAATTTTGACATTACCATCATTGTAATCTAGTAATGATGGTGTTAGCACTGCTAGGATCAGTGGTATAGGTATAGATATTATTTATAAATAATGCATTTGTAGTGAGTTGTTCTAATTCTAAAGTTTAGTTCAGTTGATAGTTGAACCAGTCTCTTCTACTTATTTTTCTCATTCTCAGTCCTTGTCTGCTGTTCCTCTTCCTCCTTTAAATGCACTTGTTCACTACATCCTGTTTCTTTAGCTATCAGCAGGTCTCTGCCTTCTGCCTCCACTATGTAATTCTTTTTCTGACCCCCACCTCTGCAGTCATCATTTCCTATAACTTTACCTTTGTAACTTCACTAGCAGAAGTATATTATTCTTCAGAGACAGGTTGTATCACGATCAGAAAAGAATGCAAAAGAACTGCAAAAGAACAGGTGTTGATAAGTTCCCCAGGATATTACAAGCAACTTATTCTGGCGCTAAGTGTCAAGAGGTTGCCACCTAGTGTAAATCATATCAAGACTGAACAGCTTTATTTTTCTCCCTACGTTCTCCAAAAGATCATTCAGTGCAGTTCTAGTGGCTATCAAGAAATACAACTGGATGAGACCAGTGGATGTTCAGGATGCATATTTCCATATCAATAAATCTTTGGTTGTGCAAGTTTCTTCTATTTGTATTTGCAGGGAAGGTATACCAGTTCAAAACAATTTGTTTCAACCTTTGTAGAGCACCTCAAGTGTTCTCAAGGATTTTAGTACCCATAGGGGGTACAGTGTCACCTTTTAGGAGCAAGATTTCTTCTGTATGCTTAAAGACCACTGGCTAATGTTGCCAATCTGTATATGGGATACTGAAAGCAAAGGATCTGTTACTTTATCTGGCTTGGTCGCTGAGTGTCATGCCTAATTTTCAGAAGTCTTCCCTGACTCCATTTAGTCCATTCTGTCAGGGGATGAGGATAGACTGGCAATTTTCAGTCTTTTTCTATCAAAGAGAGATGAATAGACAATTTCTTATCTGTTCTCAGAGAATTTCATCCCTTAAGGAAGCTTCCTGTGAGGCAACTGCTTTCTCTGATGGGACATATGGCCTCTCGAGAAATTGGTCAAACTAGCAAGGCTCAGGAATCAGCCAATTCAGTTCTTCATGAAAGAGATTTGAGACAGGTAGTCTCCTCCAGATTTGTGTTTAGTCTCAGTTCCATTAAGGATTCAAAAGACAGTTGAAGACTTGTAGCAGGAGTGGTCAACCCTGACCTCACCTTGTTTTCAGACACAAATATGAAAGGTTGGGGAGTTTCTGGAGAACTTAGAGATGTCACAAGTCTGGTGTCAGAAGAAAAAGTTGCATATAAACAACCTCAAACTCTTGGCTGTAAGGAAAGCTCTTGTACTACTGTGATAAACTAGATGAAGATTTGTTACTTTTATTGAAGGCAAATATTCATAACGAGCAGTTGCATTTTCATTTAGTTTTTTAAAAATTTGTGACTTGAAGATGTGATTACGTAATGAATATAAAATTTAGGCCAAATGCTGCAACCTATGAGGTCATTCAGTGCTGAACAGGAAATTGAGGGTAAAGGTTTTAAAGGTGTAACAGGAGGAAAACCTTGCAGTTGCACTCTAAAACAATTGTTAGGAGATGGAAGAAAGATAATATGAATGGAGTTACAGTAAAAGAAATGAAAGCGGTTGCAGGTAGGGGCCAAAGGGATGCTGCAAATAACCTTGTGTAATACCTAAATGTATCATGTGAGGTGCACTGATGGCATTAACCTTCCTACAGAATTCCCTCGCTGCATTTAAGGACATAGAAACCACGTCTTTGCTGCATTTAAGGAAATAAAAACCACTTCCAAGAACTGTAAAGCCCTCCATCTGCTAGTAGCAGCAGGTAGTCTTTTCCTGAACTGAAAGAAAGAGCAAACATTTACTTTTTAAATCCCAGTTTTATAGATATTATCAGTATCATGAAGGCACATTTGTTGTGTAGGAGCATGCTTTGTATTATTAGGTATTCGTCTTTTAGTTTGAAGCTGAAGTTTTCTCCACTAAGCACATAAGAACCTTGCTCCCTGAATAGAAGCTACCTTATGGTGGCAGTAATATCCAGGAAGAATTCTAGATAAATTAAGAATGCTTTGGGTTTCATGCAAAAACTTTTAGCTCATGTACCTGTGTGGATTTTGGCTAGTTGCACTACCCACTATCCTATTCTCATTGTTGGAACAGTAGGGAAGATTTATCCCAAGTAATATGAATTTTCCTTATGAAATTTACTATTTGGACATTTACCTACTGTTAAAGTAGACCCCCCACCCAGCCTTCCCACAAGTAAAGAGGGCTAATAAGGAGAGTTCTCATGAGCTAAAACATTCAAAATATGCTTAGTGGAGGAAAAGTGAACTAGACGGTCATGTGGGTCAGCAAACAATCTTCTTATTTGAATGCTGACTCAGAGAGATAGCTATCTTTAACAATAGGTAAGTAGGCAAATAATAAATTGTGGTAAAGAAAATTGATAGTATACTGTTTAAGTTTTCTGCTATCCAGAATCTCTGTTGGAACAGTTAAGTTATGGACTGAGTGAACATTGAATTCAGGATGAAAGCAAGAAAATTGTGGGTTTTACAAGTTCTTTGAGGTTGTGTAAACAATATTTATGATATTCTTGCAAAGTTTCAGAAATGTTCCTTTTACAAATGTTATAAAAAAAAAGGCATTATTTAACTATGCAACAGTACATAAAACAATATTGTAATTATTGAGTTATTATTGAGGATTCTGAGATCTTGAGAAATTCAGCCACGCCAGATAGTATAATTTTGTTCAGCAGTGGCCTTGATCATTTTAAGAATACAGACTTCTTCTTTGCACTGTTTATAATGTTTTTATAAACAAATTCAAATAGATAAATGATTTTTCTTTCAATTTCAAGGGAGCCAAGAGAGGTATTTCAGCTATTAATCTTTGTAAGAGAAATTAATCATTTATTGATAACATTATATAAGGCAGGTTTACCACCATCTAGAACTGCATATACTTTTGTTGTGCTCTTTAATCTGTTGTACAAGACAGTTCTTGCAAATGACATTTTTAGGTAACTGAATTCTAGCTATTGTAAGAAAACAAGACAAAGTGTGTGTTTGGTAGTATTTTTTCTTTCAGCTGGTAGTAATGAAATATCCAAATTTAAGGCATCGTCTCTTTCCAGTGTTGGTCCAACCTTGCAGTGGTAGTTTATAGCCTTGTTGCTGCTGCATGTTACTTATCTCAGTCATTAAGATGTCATCCATGACAGACTGATCTCAGTCATCATTCATTTGGTTCTAGTTAGGCACCTCCTAATAGATAATGCTTTTCCCTCGTTATTGTAAGGATCTTTTGTCTATACTCAGTGGCAAATGGCAACATTTGATATCCAGCTTACAGCATAATCTCAGTAACCATCAAAATGCCATGGAGGAGGGAGACTTCTCTCCATGGTAAAATATTACACAGGCTTCTATTTGGAAATGACAATGATTGTATGTACTAGTAGACCTGGACTATTGGATAGTTCTGATAGTAACAGTAGTGAATATGATGATGTTTATTTTATCATAGTTATAAACACCTACCTTACATAATTTTTTTGACTACAGGTTTTATCAGAGATGATGATGAATGAGAGGAAATGACAGGAGGAGGGCAGATTTGTCACACACCAGGTGTGGTGTGAGTAAACAAAGAAAACGTGATAAAATTTACAATTGGAAGATCATTGACCCTTGCATTGGAGATGTTAATAAGTTCACATTTTCTACATAATGCCAAGTCTGAATTTTTTTTTTTTAGTTTTTCCAGGTGAAATTTTTTGGTGAAAAGCATGTGTTCAAGGTTGGTGAAAAGCATGTGTTCAAGGATTGTAATAAAGATTTTAAAACTGAATAACAAAAATGGTGTTACTTTACTCCATTCTTCAAGAGGTACCACACTGAAATGAATCACTAATGAAAGCTACATAATTCAATACTTGAATAATTACCTATATATCATTTGCATATTTTATCACTCTACCATAATAAAACATAATAACATAAGAGTACAATGTAATAACAGAAATGAAAATAACAAAGAATGAAAGTACTAGACAAAAAATTAGTCAGTTATACAATTGGCTGGACACTGATCTCATCCCAAGTGGCAATAATAGACTCTCAGCAAATGGTTTGAGAGCTGCAAGTAACTTTTACTATCCAAAGCATGTATGCTTTGTACACCTTCATAGACCATAGTTGCAGGAGAGATTCTCCTTGCTTCATGGTTTTATGGAAATTGTTAAGTTTTAGCCATTTAACATAATGGAACTGCATTTATTCATGACATGAATGGTTTGAATTTTGTTTTGTTTGAAACTTTGATTTGAATTAATGTACTTTGTAAGAGTATTATTGTTCAAAATGTGTACGTATATATTCCTGCGTAATAAGTCTTGGAGGTCTTTTAGTTTGCACCCATACAATCTTTTGCAACAAAATTAGCGTTTTGTTTGTTTATACAGGAAAATGTTTAACTTATAATATAAAAATAATAAAATGCATCATTATAAAGGATAAGAAAAAGAGAAAAGCCATTTGTATCAATTTGTAGCTTTTCAAGTTATGTGTAGTTACTGTACCTTTTATTGAGCAAAAAACCGATTTTGTGATGAGTGATTTAGAGGATGGCAGGTAATATCAATTCATGGTATGTCAAAGTTAATTTTTTATTACTATGAAACCAGGTAAAGGATGTCTGCTTTACCTTGGGAGTTGGTTAACACTTTAATTATTTCATATCAGCTAATTGTGATGGAACACGATAGATTTGGTCCAGAGGTGAAAAATCTTGATGTGGTTTACCAGACAAGGCTTAATTTTCTTATAAATTTTTCAGTTATTATAGTTTTTATCCATTTTCTTAAACTCTGTTTTCTTCACTGTGATGTTGAACTCAATTTTATATTGTAATTGGGAGTATTATGTTGTCAGTTCTTGAATACTTTCTTCACAATGGTATACCCATTTACTTTTAATTATATACTTATAGTGAACTTAACTTTAATATGTAAGAATGAGATTTTAACAATCATTGTTTAACAAGACCTAACAATTTGCCAAGATGTTCATTTTTATGGTACCATCGTCAAAGGCATCACTTGAAAGACATTGACCTTGAATATGCAAGAACTAGATCTAATATACAAAATGGCAGAAGGCTCCCTTTTATTTTAACTTCAGAAGACAGTTCCTAAGCAGGTGATAAGCCTATTTTTTATAGGGAGCAAGCTAGGACTAATGCTTAAAACCTAGTCACTACAGATACTTTAAAATCAAGAGGTTGTGATATATGAATTCAAGAGTAGCCAAAATCCAACTCAAAAATAGCATCAAGCTAAATGTGATAGAATTTTAATATTTTTGCTTATTCGTGTGTTCTACACAAGCAGTCAGTGGCTGGTTTTAGATGGTACCAAATTGCTAGTATATAATGGTTATCATTATTGTTTGTTTGTTTGAAGCAGTAAATATTTTTTTCTTGTTTTAATTGCTACTTTACAATTGCTTCATGGTAAATTGTAGCATTATATTATCATCATCAGAGTTTATTGAATTTTATTTCAGACAGGATACTTTAAGAATTGATTTTAACTTGTGGATTGTGCCGTTAAATAAATAAATTAAAAAAAAAAATTTTTGTACAAATTTACTCAGAAATATTAGTCCCCTTTATTAATGATTTTCAACAGAATATAATTTTATTTCATAAATAAAAAACACACTAGGGACTTAGGAATGATAACCATACTGTTTGGATTTGATTAAAAACCCAGTGCACATAATGTCATTAATTTATGACAGACAAAGCCATCACACTTTATGCTTTGTGGGTTAAAGGTTATGCCTTGGTTGGTTTGATGTATGTATGATTGTTGCTTTAAGTGATATAATATATTTGCATAAATTTTGTAAAACTGTTAGACAAGGCTTTCTTCAAAATAGTTTTATATTTTTATCAAAAATAAAATTGTGACAAATTTTAATAAGAAGGGTAACAAACAAAACAATGTACCTAGTTTTATTCTAGTCCAAAATTCCATATTGTTCCACAAAAATAAACAAGGATAACATATTTACTAACAAACACCTTAAATTTCTTTTCAATCTGTGTCCCAATGATCAGCTGTACAAATTGACAGTTTTACATGTCATCATAATAATAGAATGGCAGTGAGGTTTATTATCAACCAGGTGCACTGAAGTTTTTGACATATATATGTGACAAAAATTTTGTTCTTTTTTAAAATTCAAAATGTTAGCATATCTCTAATTCCAGAATCTCATTCAAAAATCAAGTGATAAAGGTTGTAATGACACTGTGAAGAGTACCAGGCCACATTACAGGATCCTGCAAAGGAATACTTCAATAGCTCTAAATATGCCAATACCTTGCCCTCACCAAGGTAGCTCTTCAACACTTGGGTACCACGAGCTTTTGTAAAATCTGAAATGGGGTTTTAAATGGCATAACAACTGATAAATTTTTCATATATTAAATACTAATACATCTAAACATATTCTTAAAAATTTACAATATAGTCTTGTATAAGAATGTGATCTCTTTTAAAGATACAGTATACAGCATCTTTGTTACATACTTTCAGTAGGTACTTGCAATTGTGAATCTACTACGAATCCCCTGATACTTTCAAATATATGCAATATCACTCCTGAATCTCATATATACACTGCTATATTTACAAAGCAATTTAAAAACAACCTCAAACCAAATAATCTCGTGCACAGGGTCTACAAAGAAAGCTATAACAAACAATTTTGTCACATATATGTATCCCTTATATAAATTGTTACTTTCCATACGTAAGTATTATCATACCAATGTAGATTGTAAAATTTACGGCAGTAAATATTAATTATGCCACTGCTGCTGTATATACCTACTCATTTTGTATATTTCATGATCTTCACATACATTTTCCTTTTCTTCACATACAGCATTCACTAACATATAACCAACAATTTGAAGAACAATGAAGACATAAATAATGGGCAAAAATAAAATTATTTAGTATTACTGTACCAAGACACTCAATCTCATACATAATATTTCACAAAAAAACAAATTATTTTACTCTAACAAAATAAATGTGAAATTAAAATCTGCAAGTCAAAACAACCGCTATATCACCTAAACCAGAACATCAAGATTATGAAAATGTCTTAAATGCCAAATCAATATGAATGTTTAAAAAATATACATAAAATTTTGAGTTTCACAGTCAATTAGTTAACATTGACAGAATAACTGCATATCTCATTAAAAGAAATGTGTAACTCTTCAACCTAAATTGTAAAAGAAACTATACATGTCTATGGGAACATTATTTACATGTAATATGTACAAATTTTACCTTATTCTTGTTAAGTTTCCAATCGATGTGCTGAAAATCAAAAACAAAATTAAACATTAAATGTCTATATATTTTCACTGAAAACAAATTTCAATCATTAGAAGTTAAATTTTATCGTATAAAAAGGACATTTTAAAAAAGGGATTTTGACGAAGGAAAAATCTATTTCTGGGCAACGACCTGTGTCGCCCTGTGAAATGGTTCCTTTGATACTATTTCTTAGGAATAAATATTGCTATTCATCCTAGAGAAAAAAGAAACAATATAATGCCAAGATAAATGGCTCGCTCACCTCTAATAGAAGTGTCGGTATAGTAAGGAGCGAGTGGAATCACTACCAGAGGTCCCTTGCCATTTAGCTTCTTCCTTCGACAAAACCCCGAACTACGGAGGAGCCGTGCTACAGCTCCCGGTCTACTACTACCGTGAGTGCCTCCGACGCCTGAGACATCATTCCTGAAGATAGCCTCCAAGCTTGGGGTAAGCTGGGTGAGGACAATCTAAGTACAGGGTGGGGTTTCACAGGGCGACACAGGTCGTTGCCCAGAAATAGATTTTTTCCTTTCGTCAAAATCCCTTTTCTGGCTTAACCTGTGTTCGCCCTGTGAAATAGTACCAGAGAATGCTAAAACACCAAGCTTGAGGGACAGTACAGATAAATTAAGAAGGTAAAGTTAAAAACTTGTAAGGTTAATAGTATAATAATCAACTAAAATTACAGTCTTACAATATGGGAAAGTATAAGCCCTAAAACATGGGTTATAACTTAAAATTAGTTAGCCTAACAACAAGCAATAAATATACAGGTTAGGCAAAGACAGGATTATAAGTTGATATACACAAAAGAATGGAACTGAATCCAACTAGAACGATGAACAATAGCAAAACTCAAGGTAACCCAAACATGGAGGCGGACTAAACTAAGTAAGGGTGCAATGGGGCAGGTAGAAGGGAAGGCTACAAGAAGTTATAGGAAAAATTAAGAATCAGGAGAAACTGTGTTTCCAGCTGCCACTGCTGGAAATTTGAGGGCTTCTAAGGGTTTTAGGTAGTGCCGTTTGAAAACTGTCGGAGATTTCCAGCCTGTATATTTCTTAAGATCGTCAAAATTCATGTGTTGGAAATAATTAATAGATGTGGCCACCGCCCTAACATCGTGGGCCCGAGGAAAGGACTCTGGATTGGCCTGTTTAATGAAGTATAA
Organism: Macrobrachium nipponense; assembly: GCF_015104395.2. NCBI lineage: Eukaryota > Metazoa > Arthropoda > Malacostraca > Decapoda > Palaemonidae > Macrobrachium > Macrobrachium nipponense. The sequence continues at coordinate 50,541,436 of NC_087203.1, read as the reverse complement.
AATTTGTTGCCTGATCCCTTTTAGGGATAATGTACCACCTTCCTTCCTAATGAACAACGGGCCTGAAGATTTCAGAGTTGTCCTGCTTAGGTAGGCTCTTAATGAGTTGACAGGACAGAGGGAAATGTCTTGAGGTAGTGGTAGGATTTTCCACGAGGACCATCTGTCCTGTGGATCTTCATTTTTGGCTAGAAAATGGCGATCTGGGGATAAGAGGACTTCCCCTGAGTGGAGGAACTCAATGTGGCCTGGTTCCCTTGATAAGGCTGACAATTCAGATATTCTCTCCGGAGGCTAAACTTAATAAAAATAGGGTTTTCTTCAGGAGGGTTATATAATTGCAAGAGTCATTGTTAATGTCCGAGGCCAGTTTGAGGACATCATTTAGGAACCAAGAGACTGATTTAGGTCTCGTTGATGGTCTTAATCTAGCACAAGCTTTTGGTATGGACGCAAAGTACGAATCCGTAAGGTCTATGCTAAAACCAAATTGGAAGATCTTTTTAAGAGCTGATTTGGTCGTAGTGATAGTGCTTGCTGCTAAACCTTTCTCAAACAATGATCTGAAGAGTTATGGCTAGGTTCGTTGTCATGACTTGGGAATTTGACATCTTAAGGAACTCTGCTAGTTTCTTGACAGATGAATCATATTGCCGTAGAGTAGATTCTCTCTTATCTGATTCCAAGAATGAGATATTCTGGGGATCAATTTCTGCATTCCTCATAGCTGCGAATTTCAGGAAATCCATAAAGTTAGGGTTTTCTGAATTCTTGAGGAAGCAGACACACTCTGAGTTTGCACTAACTGGGTTAGTTTGGGGTTGGGAATCTGTAGTGGTCGGAGTCTCAACTCTAGGAGTAGAGGGAACCAATTGCTCTTGGGCCAGTTGGGAGCTACTAGAGCTACTTGGCCTTTGAATGTCCTGAGTTTGTCTAAAACTTTCATGAGAAGGTTCACCGGAGGGAAGAGGTAAATATTCTTCCATTTGTTCCAATCGAGGATCATTGCATCCGTAGCGTATGCTAGAGGATCGAGGTTGGGTGCCACGTAACAAGGGAGTTTGTGGTTTGACTCCGTGGCGAAGAGGTCTACTTGGAGTCCGGGGACTTGTAGACTGATCCAATGGAATGAACTCCTGTCCAGTGTCCACTCCGATTCCAACGGAGCGGAGCGAGATAGAGCGTCTGCTACTACGTTCTTGACTCCTGCCAGGTGAGTGGCTGACAGGTGCCATTTGTTTTTGTTTGCCAGAGAGAAGATGGCTATCATGACATGGTTCAAGTGGCTTGACTTGGATCCGCCCCTGTTGATGCAGTGTACTACTACTGCACTGTCCAGAACTAGTTTGAAATGTGAGTTCTTGGGTGGACGGAGTCGTTTCAGTGTGAGGAATACTGCCATGGCCTCCAGCACATTGATATGTAGCTGGCGGAATGTTAACGACCAAGTTCCTTGAGCTTTTTCGTACTGGGAGTATCCTCCCCCCCCCCCACCCTGTTAGTGAGGCGTCTGTGTGGATCACTAATGATGGAGGAGGGAACTGCAGAGGAATTGCTTTTGAAATATTCTTTGTCTCCATCCATGGGCGGAGACGTTTCTGTAAGATCGCTGGGATAGAGGCTAGTTTGTCCCGTGATCTGCAATTCGCTCTTGAGCGCCATACTCTGTTTATATCTTTGAGTTTGGCTCTGAGCAGAACGTCTGTGACTGATGCAAACTGGAGTGAGCCCAGGATCCTCTCCTGGCACCTCCGGGATGTTTGTTGTTGTTTGAGAAATTGTTTTGTAGCTCTTGCAATTTCTTTCCTTTTCAACGACGGAATTGATAGAGTGTGCGATTGCAAGTCCCACTGAAGGCCTAACCACTGGAATCGAGATTCCGGTGTTAGTCTGGACTTGGTTTTGTTTATTTGGAAACCTAAATGTTCCAGGAATTTGATCACTTTGACCATTGCTTCCTTGCATTCTTTGAGGTTCTTTGCCCAAATAAGCCAATCGTCCAGATAAGCCACTAACATTATTCCCTGTTTCCTTAGCTCTTGCACTACTGCTTCCGCCAATTTGGTGAAGATCCTGGGGGCTATGTTGAGCCCGAATGGCATTACTTTGAAGGAGTAGGATCTGTTGCCTAGTTTGAAACCTAGGAACGGACGGAAGTGTCTGGCTATGGGAACATGATAGTAGGCATCTGTAAGATCTATAGGGAGGTTGTGACGGCCCCACGGGGAAGTAAGGTCCGTACCTGTGAAACGGTCAGCATCCTGAACTTGTCGCAATGAATGTATAAGTTCAGATGGGACAAGTCTAAGATGATTCTTCGGTTTTCCGAGTCTTTCTTTGGCACGCTGAACAAGCGTCCTTGAAATTTTAAATTGTTTACTCTTGAGACTACTCCTTTGAGAAGGAGGTCTTTGGTATACTCTACCAATTCCGTTGTTGGTGCTTGATAGAATCTGTTTGTTGGAGGAGGGCCCTCTAGCCAACTCCAACCTAGGCCTTTTGTCACTATACTTTGAGCCCAAGGGCTGAACCCCCACCGCTGGCGGAAGAGGTACAGCCTCCCTCCTAACATTGGGACTCTCACTGCTGGTTTGCCGAGGGGCGGCCACCTCTTGCTACCTCAGAAACCTCTTCCTCTGTTTGCAGCCCTGCCGGACCCTCTGAATCGAGAGGCACCTCTTGCTCTGCTACCTCTCACAAACCTATTGAAAGCCTGAAAGTTCTGGCTTTCATAGTTGGAGTTGTAGGCTGGCGAGACAGCAAAGGAAGTAGAGGGTTGAGGTTGCTGGGACTGAGGGGTCAGGACAAGGTATTGTTGCTGACCCTTCGACGATGGTTGCCCTTGTGATGCTGGGACTGCCTGAACCAACGTCTGCTGAGAAGGCTGGAAGGGAGAGAACTTCCTTGGTTTCTTCTTGATCCTTTGGTTAGGACCAGAAGATTCCTGCCTCCGCTTTGCTACAAGTCCCCACCTGACTTTGAGGCACTGGTTAACCTTTGAAGCCTCATGAAGGACTTTTGCTCCACTGGTGCTGGGAAGAGGTCCGTCCCCAAATTGAGGAAAGCAATCAGTTTGTTCGGTTCATGGCGGATAGTAGCTTCCGCCAGAACGTGCTTCCTACAATTCCTCCTGGCTATGAGGAAGTCGTAAAGGTCACACTGCATGGTGTGCAGCAGACCTTTAGCCAAAACTTTAAACAACGGCTCTTGTTGGTATACAAGAGCCGTCATCTCCGCCATAGTCATGGAGGAAAGGGATCTCGCGAGCCTAGTCCGGGCGTCGTACTCCGTCTGGATGAGGGAGTCCGACAACCTGGGAAGTCTCTCACTAAAGAGAGAGGTGGCACAGTCCGCCTTTAGTTTTCCTACTGAGAAAGTAGGAACTGCCCCCTCGAAGTACGTCTCGGAGCCTGGGACTAAGAGAGAGGTGGGTTCCGTCTCTCGTAGTTGAGGCAGGGGCTTGTCTTTCAGGGTGGCCTGAAAGGTTGCTTCCACTACCTTAAGGGTCAGTGGTAGCGGAGTCCCTTCCACCGGAGTAAAAATGGTGAAGGGACTTCTAAAGGCTGTGATGCGGGTATTTTCACACCCCCATTCCTCCAGACTTCTCATTAGAGTCTGCTGTGCCTGTTCCCTCAGAAGGATCACTGTTTCCTTGGGAACTTTGTCTTCTCTCATCATTGCTGCTTCCGTTAGCCGGACGTAGCCAATGAATGGTAGTTGAAGGTCCCTGGGGTGGAACTCGAAGTCCTCACGCCTTCGAGTTCCTATGCCTTCGATGGTCAACATTCCGTTGACAAACGGGGCATATGAAGCAATCCTCCAAGGGTTGGCCGCCTTGAATTCCGGCAGTTGGCTGGAATCTGGCATTGGAAGAGGAGCAGGTGGCACAGTTAGGGGGGAACCTGCCGCGATCGAGGTTTGAATCCCGGCGATGGCATTCTCCTGAGCGGCCAGCCGTTCCGCCAGCGATTGGATCGACTGGCCGGAAGACGTAACAGAACTGGAGAGCTGGGAGAGCACCGAGCCGACCTTGTTGTCAACCAAGGCCCCTACGATCACTCCCACCTGCTCCAGAATGTTTGCCGAAAAGGATTCAGGATCAAAAGGAGGGACTTGAGCCCGATCCTTACGTGATTTACGTTTGGGGGACCTCGACGCAGACGAAGAGGCCACCCTTGACCTAACTGTTCCGGGGTGGTGAGCCGGAGTTACAGTGTCTGTCAAGATGACCGATTTCTTGGGGAGAGACTTTTTAAGTTCCTCCTCGGTCGACTTAGCCTTGGGGATCACTGAAGCAACCTTAGGACGGACAGACCGCTGGTCTTCAGTGAAGCCCCGGAAAGAAGTGGAAGTAGAAGGATCAGTGGAAGGTGATGGAGAAAGGGAACTCAGGAAAGGGCCCTGAGAACCCACAGAAGCTGCCCCTACTACACCCTACCTGTAACCCATGGAGTCAATAGCCATGGGTTCGACGTCGAGGTTCATTGCCGCAACGTCTTCTGCTACGTCCTCTGGGAAATCCCCATCCTGAAGGGAGATCATGACCTGGAGGTCGGCCAGCAAAGGGGCGGCCGCTATTGGGTCCACCACTGATCCTTTCTTGGCTCCTGGGAATACTAGGTCCGCCATGTCCTGGGTAAGAATGTAGGGGCGGCCCTTCAAATTCCGGCCAAAACCCCCTACCCATGCTTTGAGAGTAGACAAAGCCTTCTTCTTCTCATCAGAACCCTGTAAGAAAGGTCTAGAGTTAGGGAGAGGATAGGGGAGGAATGTCTGTTGTGTTGAGACTATGTGAATATGTGTCCCATATGTGAAAGGTATATAATAATAACAAGTATTCCAGGTGATGAATGAATGAAGGAAGTGCTAAGAAAACTTACTACTAGTGAGGCATCGCCTACTAGCAAGTAGCAGGTTTGGCAGGCTTCGTGGTGCCAAACTATAAAATCCTCCACTTTCACTGCACATCCTGCATGAGAGCGGCATACTATATGGCCGCACGGGTCTTGGAGGATGGCACTGCACCCAATCTCCTGGCAGCACAACATCTGTAAGTCAAAGGATACATGAGTACCAATGACAACCTCCGGTGGTATAATATGCAAAATATCCGTGGGTGCCGGAGTAGGACCGACGGATAGGTTCTACGTATAAGTGGCATGCAAAAGAATGCCGGAGTAAGCTCTAATGCTCGCTCCGTATGAATATACGTAGAAAAGTTACGAGGGGGGAAGAAAGTCTCTGCCTCCGCCTAAGCTCACTTGTTATATGGTTAAAAATAGACTCCGTAGGGCCCGGAGTTCTCCGTATGGCCCGGAGTTAATTAATATTGAGTGAGCAATGTCAAACTTCTAACGAAGCAAGGGATAGTGCAAGAGGCGGAAATAAAAAAAACCCCCCAGAGTTAACGCCAAAAAACCAATAAATTAGAATAAAAATAAAAAACCCATTATCTCAGTAAGTGCTCGTTGTTAAAAAACCTATCCTAAGTGGATAGGCACCCAGTGGTTCCCTCCCCCCTCTCTATGTTCGGTAGCGGCGGATAGACACCTGCCGGACTGAACTGGGGGGGAAAGGGTAGGGAAGTACGTGGGGTAGGGGAGCCCTCCCCCTGAGCGGCCAGTTAAGGACGGAGAAGTAGGGGGGAGGAGGTCCCAAGCCCACGAGACACATGACGAGTGACACCCAGTAGGGGGGAGCTCCCCACCAGCCCCGTGAGTCACCCCCTCTCATGCAGACTCGGACGCTAGCTGTGAGAAACGAGTCTCACGATCGACGTGGATGG
>NC_087203.1:50500738-50535151 GCF_015104395.2 Macrobrachium nipponense | reverse complement strand
CGACGTGGATGGCAATGTATGGAGGGGGAAATGGGGGGGACGGGTGGGGGACCCCGTAACCGGGTGGCTCACCGCGATCGACCAGTGGTCTTCCCAGCCAGGTGATAAACACGAGGTGGGGGAAGAGCCGTCGGAACAACATCAATATCACTGATATATATAGGATTACTTATAATAAATCATCAAATAATAAAATTAAAGCGATATCTTAAAAGTAGGCTAACACGGGGAAACACGAAGCTAAGCAATCAGAAGAATAGGCTAATCGCCGATCCGAAGAAAGGGGTATGTTAGCCTAATCTAACCTCTAGTTCAAGAAAACGGGGGCAGGCTAATCACCAATCGACAATTGGGGTATGAAAGCCTAACCTAACGGTAAAAATAGTGATAACAGGGAAAGCTAATCGCCATACCGAAGCATGGTGTATGTTTAGCCCAACCTAGTACCTACAATATTATTAATTGGTAATCAGGAACTAGAGAAGGTAAGAGGAAACATCAGAATAATAAGATGATATGACTCTCAAAAACCATGACTGATAAAAAACTCCTAACAACATAAGGCGTAGCTAGACTAAGGTCCGAACGTGCGGTCGGAGCGTGCCCCGTGGAGGCCTAACTAATAAGCTAACTGCATAAAAGATATAGAGACTATGTGTAAGTAACCATATCTAAAGTACTGTGAAGGGAAATCCCTAACGGTATGGAAGACCGAAAGAGAGAACCCGTACCGCCATGCGGTTGAGGGGCATACCGGCCGATAAGGCTCCGAATATATAAAAAACACGAAGATCATCATAAAATGAGATCAGTAACCCCAACAGTACTTAACTTAGAAGCAGAAGCTGAAGACATCTTGAAATAAATGATAAATCCAGACATAAGCGAATACACAGCACAGAAAAATTTTAACGTGTGATGGTAAAGCGCGCTATCGAAGGAATGAAGTCTCAGGCGTCGGAGGCCCTCACGGTAGTAGTAGACCGGGAGCTGTAGCACGGCTCCTCCGTAGTTCGGGGTTTTGTCGAAGGAAGAAGCTAAATGGCAAGGGACCCCTGGTAGTGATTCCACTCGCTCCTACTATACGACACTTCTATTAGAGGTGAGTCGAGCCATTTATCTTGGCATTATATTGTTTCGTTTTTTTCTCTAGGATGAATAGCAATATTTTATTCCTAAGAAATTAGTATCAAAGGAACCATTTCACAGGGCGACACAGGTTAAGCCCAGAAATATATTTAAGATTTCACTTGCCAAGCTACCAAGTTTTTTTATGTATGAAGAAGCTGACAAGCAGAAGTTATGCCTCTTAATGTAGTTCATGGTGGTATATGATGCGTCTGCCATGTGAAAAAGCAAGAAAGGTTTATTAGAATGTATCATCACTTTTAGAAAAGAAATTTTATCACTGCTTGAATTGAATGAAAGGGCTATCTTTCATCTCGAGATATAAAAAAACAATTAAAATAACACTAAGTTAAGTAACTCATAAGTAATATTTTACCACAGTTTTATCTTCCGGGTACCAGTATTTTCCTCTTAATAGGTCATATACGGTTCCCCGGTTGTCTCGTGGCGGCCATGCCGCCTCGTAAGAATTCCCCCCGGTCCTCCATACTGGGGACTTCTTATACTTATGGGCTTACTTTATCACGTTCATTGTTTTACATCGAGTTTTAGCTAGTTCAGCCCTCCTACCATTCTTTTAGTTTGGTATTTAGGGCTATTATTATTTTTCTGGCCCAGCATCCCGGCTCTTGCTCTACATCGGCTATCGCTGGCTCCGAGTAGGCTACTGTTTTTCTTGGAACCAGTCTGCCTCCTCCTGGGCTTCTTCTTCTCTTTTACTAAAAGTGTCTCTTCCACCTTTCAGTGTATGAATTTTATTTAGGGTGTTAGGCTAGCCTAGGTGCTTTGTTCCGTTACGTTGTATTGGTTACAGCTTGGTTCACGTGGCCCTACCACGGTTGTGTTGCTCGCGGCCTAGGCCACTTGCGGTCACGTGTCCCATAGCACCTTACCCTGCCCCTTCCCTCCCTTTCTGATATAGGGAGGAGCTGGGGGACCCCTTGGTTGTTATGACAAACCTCTATCACCTTCTCTCATCCTTTCGGAGGTGACCAGGGGTTCCTCCCAGCGGGGGGTATAGGGCGACCACTATGAGGTACCGGGTCTCCATGTGGGTAGTTGGTGAGGCGGGGAGGAGTAGGCCATCCCTCCCTCTTTCTCGCTCCCGCCGTGTTTCGCCGAGACCTTCCTCTCCCCCTCCCCAGTTGCTCAGCCTCCTCCCTTACGATACGAAAGGAGCTTCCGTCGCAGCCGGGGCACCTTTGGTTATAGGTTACTGGCTCCGCTAGCGGGCGGGGTGGGTACTATAAGGTGGTCGGTTGCTTGCCTACTATATCCTTATATCTCTCCCCCGCTACCGGAAGGGAGCTTACCCCTTACCTACGCACTCTTCTAGTAGAGAACGGGCGGAGAGAGCTTGTTTAATTATTGTTATTTTAAGGATATACCCTAATTATTCAGTATTTTACAATGAATTGTGTGTTATTATTTATTATTTTTTCATTCCATCCACCCCGCCTTTTCCGTCGTGGTTTCCATTACCACCACTCCTAGTTGGTTGCCCTTTTGTGCTTCCGCCATCGGCGGAATCATAACCTTTATTCAACCTGGTTATCACACGTATTTTGGCGGGGCTCTGGTTTTATCTAACTTTATCGCTCCGGCACCAGCGGAGCATATGTTAGGCTGTAAGTGTTACTTGGTACTCATGTACTTTTTCACTTACAGGCTACCAACTGCCAGGTCCCAGCGTAAACGCGACGCTGTTCGACCCCCTCCCCCTGTGGCACGATGAATGCAGGTCTCACGCCCCCTGTGCCACGTCGTTCAACGAGACGATCGTCCTGGCACCCCGAAGCCTGCGCCATCTGCTACGACCTGGTCGGTCAGCTGGAGATGGGGTAAGTCCGTTATAGGCTTACTTACTTATTTTACTAACAACTTCTTTAGTCGTAAGTTGTTAATCCCATTCCACTATTGGCAGCTAATCTCACCTTTCTTTCAGGCTTCCGGTGTGAGGGGAAGTCGCCCTCGCCACCCGAAAGCGGTTGGGTGGCGGCTTGGGTGGGAAGACGCCGCCAAGGGCCAGCCCTACATTTTGGACAGGAAGCTGGCCGTCCAGATCTTCCCGCGGGCAAGTCGACAGGTTATGTTGACCCCTTGTCCGCTGCCCCGCTGATAGCCTCCATCCAGCAAGACCTCCAGCAGTCTTTTGGGGTCGTAGCCTCCCAGGTAAGTCGGTCCCGGACGTCGCTGCCCTGGACCTTAACCTTGAGCCTATGGACGGTATGGTGGGGAGGATTTGTTGGTTGAGGTAGGTATGTCGGGCGCCAAGGTCTTTCCTTGGGCGCTCCTGGATCTTCTCCTGTCCCCTTCTTCTTCTGCTTCTTTCCAAGGCTTTACGGGATCTGAGGTCCCTGTTCGCCCTCCCGCTCTCTCTGTACCTCCTAAGGAGAAGGGAAAGAGAGAACCGAAGACTCTAGCTAAGTCGACTTCTAGGAAGTCGTCTTCGTCTTCTGCGGCTAAGGAAGTCGTACTACTTCATATTCGATGTCGGTTAAGGCAAAGCCGAGCTCTTCCCAATCAAAGAGCTCCAGAAGCAAGGCTTCGAAGGAGAAGCTCGCGCTCCCGCCGAGTCACTGCCTTCTCCCGCCTCCACTGCTTCCACTCCGGCTACGCCGGTAGGAGTAGCAAGCACCAGCACCTTTGATCCCTCTACTTTCTCAGCAGGGGTGATGGAACAGGTGTGGGGACGTGCTAGTAGGCTCACAAATCTCAGCACTGGGGACACGATTCGAGCAGATGTTTGCGCAATTATCAAACACTCTGTCTCAATCTGGACAGTCAATCCAGGATCTCTCTAATAGAATGAGAGAAAATGAGGACCGAGTAGCTGGGCTAGCTCAGGCTCCTCCCCCAGTCTCCCCAGCATCTAGCACGGGGAATTCTTCATCTTCCGTCATATGACTCCTTACCAGCTTTCTCTATGGAGAACCCATGGAGAGTAGCTGCCTACGCTCCATTTAAAGACGGAATGATCTCTATCTCGGAGTGTGGGAACTCGAAGGATTGAGGACTTCGAGTTTTACCCTCCGGGTCTGACGCAGCCTTTCATCGGATATGCTAGGCTGACGCCCAACGGCTCTGATGAGGGAAGACAAGATCTCGAAGGAGTCAGTTCCTTTATAGTAGAGATCACGCCCAGCGGGAATGGGTTCACTGCCTTGAGGACTGGGAGTGTACAAACCCCCAAACCAAAAACTCCAGGCCTACAAGAGTCCCTTCACTATTTTCGCGACGGAAGAGGAGGTTTCTCTTCCGTTCGCCACGAAATTAGTGGAGAAGTCCCTTCAGGCGTTCCTCAAGGATGAGCCATTCCACAGTTGAGGGAGGCGGAGTCTACTTCTCCGCTCTTCCCGGCCTTCGGAGAATTGTTGGGAAAACCTGCCAGCTACGTTTCGACGCTGGGTAAACTCAAACCGGACTGCGCCATGGACCAGTTCGGTGAGAAATTACCCAGGCTGCCGGATTCCCTAATCCAGGCAGAGTTCGATGCGCGAACTAGGTGGTCAGGTCCCTCAATTCCCTCATCATCACAGAAAAATGGCTGCCCATTTCATACGCTACGGAACCGCTGTTCAAGATTCTCGCGAAATCTCAGTTTCAGACGGTTCTAACGGACGCCTTTGACTTCTTCCAGGCTAGGAGGAACTGCCGGAAGCATGTCTTACAAGAGTGCACCATCAGGCATGAGCCTAATAGACTCTTGGCTGCAAGCATGTGGGGAGCGGATCTCTTCCCAGAGTCCGCGGTGAACGAGGTTCACCACGAAGCGCTAGACTCAACAGAGCCTTAGAGCTAGGTGGGGTATTTCCTCAAAGAGGAAAACAGGAATCCGTTCCCACTGCTGGCAAGAAACCAAAGAAGGCTGGTAAGAGGTTCCAGCCATATAAAAAACTCCAGCACAGCAAAAACAATTTGTGCAGGCAGTCCCAGTTACCCAACAGGGACAACCTTCCACCTCTAAGCAGAACCAACCTATCCTCCTGGTGCCCCAGCAATCTCAACCATCCACTTCCTACGCTATCTCGCCAGCCTTCAACCCTGCATATGAGGCTCAAGGCTACTCTCAACCGAGAGGTAGGGCGAGAGGTTACTTTCGTCAGCGTGGCGCAGGAGGGGTACGAGGAGTAGGCAGTTCAGAGGAGGGCGTGGTGGCCACCCGCCCACCAGCAATGAGGCTCCCCAGGTAGGGAGGGAGGCTGTTCCTCTTCCGCCACAGGTGGGGGTTCAGCAATTGGGCACAGAGCATAGTGTCCAAAGGATTAGGCTGGAGTTGGATCAAAGATCCTCCTCCATCAAATCATTTCATTTCATCAGATACCGTCAAAGGAATTGATAGATTACGCGGAAGAACTCCTTCAGAAAGGAGCTATTGCGAGAGTCAAACATCTAAATTTCAAGGTCGCTTATTCAGCGTGCCAAAGAAAGGCTCAACAAAAAGAAGGATAATCTTAGACTTGTCAAAGCTAACTCTTTCATTCGCTGCGACAAGTTCAAGATGCTTTACCCTCTCGCAAGTAAGGACCTTACTTCCGCGTGGAGCCGTCACATGCTCCATCGATCTTACAGACGCATACTATCATATCCCTATAGCCAGGCACTTCCGCCCATTCCTAGGATTCAAGCTAGGAAATCAGACATTCTCATTCAAAGTGATGCCCTTCGGTCTGAATGTAGCCCCCAGGGTATTCACAAAGATAGCAGAAGTGGTTGTACAACAATTGAGAGCTCAGGGAATCATGGTAGCGGCATACCTCGACGATTGGTTGATCTGGGCACCAACAGTCGAGGAATGTCTCAAAGCTACCAAAAAGGTAGTTCACTTTCTGGAACATCTGGGGTTCCAGATAAACAAAACGAAATCCAGACTTACTCCGGAATCTCGTTTTCAGTGGCTAGGAATCCAATGGGATTTGTCTTCCCACAATCTATCAATTCCAGTGGTCAAACGGAAGGAAATAGCAAAAAATCCTGTCAGACAATTTCTCAAATGCAAACAAACGTCAAGAAGAAACCAGGAGAGAATCCTAGGGTCTCTTCAGTTTGCCTCGGTGACAGATATCCTTCTGAAAGCAAGGCTGAAAGATATAAATCGAATTTGGCGGTCAAAAGCAAACTCCAAATATCGAGACAAGTTGTCAGTAATTCCTCAGATCCTCCGCAACCAACTACGGCCTTGGTCAAAAGTAAAGAACTTAGCTCCAAGAAAGTACCCCACCCCTTCAATATCCCCTCCCAGTGTTAACCATTCACACGGATGCATCCCTGTCCGGGTGGGGGGGATACTCTCAGTTCAGACAGGTTCAGGGGACTTGGTCAGTTCAAATTAATTTCGCCACACTCCACATAAACGTGTTGGAAGCAATGGCAGTATTTCTTACTCTGAAGAGACTGCTTCCCCCAAAGAAGTCTCATCTAAGGCTAGTTTTGGACAGCGCAGTGGTAGTTCATTGCATCAACAGAGGAGGGTCCAAATCCAAGCATGTGAACCATGTCATGATAGCCATCTTTGCATTTAGCAAACAAACACAAATGGCATCTGTCTGCCACTCACACCTGGCAGGAGTAAGAAATGTGATAGCAGACGCCCTGTCCCGGTCAGTTCCTCTGGAATCAGAGTGGGTCTCTGGACGTCAGGTCATTCCAGTGGGTAAGCCGGAGAGTCCCAGGTCTCCAAGTGGATCTCTTCGCCTCACAAGCGAACCACAAGCTCCCTTGCTATGTGGCCCCCAACCTGGACCCTCTGGCTTATGCCACGGACGCCCTGTCGTTGGATTGGAATCAGTGGAGGAGAATTTATGTTTTTCCTCCAGTGAATCTTCTCTTGAAAGTCCTAGACAAACTAAGGTCTTTCAAAGGGATAGTAGCTCTGATTGCACCGGACTGGCCCAAGAGCAACTGGTATCCTCTTCTTTTTGGAATTGGGTCTCCGACCTCAACGGATCCCCAATCCCAAACTATCACAATCAGTACAAATGAGGACTGTGTTCGCTTCCTCAGGAACTCTCCAGACCCTAACTTTATGGACTTCATGAAGTTTGCGGCTAATAAAGATGCTGCATTGACCCACAGAATATTCTCTTCCTAGAATCAGATAAGAGAGAGTCAACCATTAGACAATATGACTCAGCTGTTAAAAAATTAGCATCTTTCTTGAGAGAATCGAACACTACAACCATGACAGTTAATTTGGCTATATCCTTTTTCAGATCCTTGTTTGAAAAAGGTTTAGCAGCTAGCACGATTACCACTCATAAATCGGCTTTGAAGAAAATCTTTCAAGTAGGTTTTCAGATAGATTTGACTGAATCTTATTTCACATCTATCCCTAAAGCCTGTGCTAGACTTAGACCTTCTCAGAGGCCTACTACAGTTTCATGGTTCTTAAATGATGTCCTCAAACTGGCTTCAGATACTGACAACTCATCTTGTACATTCATAATGCTCCTGAGGAAGACTTATTCTTATTAAGCCTAGCCTCAGGAGGCTAGAATTTCAGAACTGTCGGCTCTATCCAGAGATGCGGGTCATGTGGAATTCCTCCCATCAGGAGAAGTTCTACTTGCCCCGGATCGTACTTTTTAGCCAAAAAACCTGAAGATCCTCTTGCAATGTGGGCTCCTTGGAAGGTTATCCCACTTCCACAGGATCCTTCTCTCTGCCCAGTATCAACTCTTAGAGCCTTTCTATCTCGTACTTCTTCTAGATCCTCAGGTGCTCTTTATTTCATGAGAAGAAAAAACGGGGTTTTACTTTATCAGTTAAAGGCATTAGACAGCAAATCCTTTACTTCATTAAACAAGCCAACCCTGAGTCATTCCCAAAAGCACATGATATCAGGGGAGTAGCCACCTCAATTAATTATTTCCAACATATGAACTTTGAGGATCTTAGAAAGTATACTGGATGGAAATCCCCGACAGTCTTTAAACGGCATATTTAAAGTCCTTGGAATCTTTAAAGTTTTCAGCAGTAGCAGCGGGAAACATAGTTTCCCCTGATACTGCTTAGTAGTTGTAGTATAGATCCAGGTCTCCTTTCTACCTACATCAGCCAACATGCCTCACCCTATCGTCAGGCTACTCAAACATCATAGCCTTAGCCGTTGTATCATATAGTGGATTGTCCCTTATTTTTTTGCTAGGGACTCCACACTTGTACTGTTAATGTACTTCAGTGTACCTACCCTTATTTTTATGCTAGGGTAGGGACACAATATGTTTGTGTATATTCACCATTTTGTACTTATGATGAACTTCAGTCACAATGTGTTTTGTATATATCTTGGAATATTGTATTGATGATGGATTTCAGTGTACCTACCCTTATTTTTGTGCTAGGGTAGGACACATGAGTTTGTATATTTTATAATTTTGTTAAGTAAATCTCCTTTTTTCCTTATTTACATGTCATCTCTGTAATTTACCTGTAATTAACCGTTTTAAGTACGTTTAAAAGTTTACTAACGTTCTATTATTTTGCTGTTTTAACTATTACAAGTTAGTTTAAGTGCTTAATTTGTATGCTGTAACTTGATTTACTTATATTATATCCATCATTTTAAATTGTTTTTCATTGTTCCCTTTTTTCCCATCTGTCTGTTTCTCTGGTACTCTTTCATAGGCCGACACGAGCTGAGCCCAGAAAAGGGATTTTGACGAAGGAAAAATCTATTTCTGGGTGATTGGCTCGTGTCGCCCTATGAAACCCCCCCTTTTTTTATGGTTTGTTTTCCCCCCCTTGCAGGACAAGATGTTTTTAACTGCTTTAATTAAGGATGACCGCTAGGGGCGCTGCTGTCCGTGGCGTCCTCTAGTAGTAGTAGTAGAGGCTGCATCGCCCGTTGGTATCAGCTCTCTCTTGGGGGGATTCTGATAGGAAGTTCTAATTGGTGTTTGTCTCGTGGTAGTGTTCCACACTCGCCCTCCCCTTATCATACCGACACTTCTTTTTAAGAGTGAGCGAGTCAGTTTTACTGACATTTTCTTAATTTTGTTTTTCTCTGGTAATTTTAGGCTAATTTTACCTAGAAAGAATGATATTAAGGATACTTCATAGGGCGACACGAGCCAATCACCCAGAAATAGATTTTTCCTTCGTCAAAATCCTTTTCTCTTCCTTGCTCAAAGCCCATGTCTTAGCAAGTGCTGATTAGCCATCAAGTTTCTACTGATATGTTGGTCTCTTACTGTCTTTTCTGCATTTAGTCTCTTCAGCTTTAACCAATCTCCTATTACAAAGCCACCTATGCCTCAGATTAGATATTCACCTCAGTAAGAGCAATAACCAGAACCTGCTGAAGGATGCCTCAAAACTGAGAAGACAAGCACACCTCTTTGCGTCCAAGGATGAGGCAACATGTACATCAACTTCCTAGAACTTTGGGCATTCTTCTTATGCTTCCAAGCATTCATGACTAACTTGTCAAGTCCCTACACTGGAGGCATGGTCAACAACACCACTGCCATTGCCAATGGACAAAAATCAGAATAATTTTGCTTATTGGCATCAGTCTCCTCCAGTTGCCAAGATCCCTCCCAACAAATGAAAATAAGTCTGTCCTTCGTAATCTCAACTAGGGGAGTGATAACCAATTTTCATCTAGAGCTCATTTTGTTTGAGCTCCAAGTTCAAAAGGTTTGGTCCAAGGAGAAAAGTCACAAGCACATCAGCTTCCTAGAACTTCAGGCTATCTTCTTAAAACCTTCTAGCATTTGTGACTAATTTGTCAAGTTGTAGAGTTCAAGTCGAGGCAACAACAACAGTGGTCGATGCTTAAATGTAGAATCAAGGCTAGACAGTCAGATAACTTTGCCTGCTGGCAACGTTTAACTTAGTTAGAAATAAGGTTGTGAAAAGTTTTTTCATTTATTTTTTTGTTTTTTCCCTGCATCCAATTTCTCCATTTTTGAAGATCTTACTTATCGTTACTACGTATAGACTTATGATGTTATTTAAGACTCGCACCTTCTTCTAAATGAGAGGAATTAGAGGAATCAAGTTTCAGTTGAGCATGTTTCATACTGAACACAAGTTGTACATAGTTACTTTTAAGGAACTGTTGCCAATCATATAGTTTTCATACCTATGAATCTGATACATGTATGATACAAGTTTCAGTTGAACATACACATTTTTCATAACACTCTTCCCCATTCAAATGCGCTGAAATTAAACTTATTGAACCCAGCACTTCATGGTTGCAAAATGTGGCTGAAAATAACAGTAATAATTGTTTGATAATAGAAAAGTTCAATGTTTAAATGTGAAATATTGAAATTCTAATGATATAAATGTATTTAAGTACCCAAAAAACACTATCATCTCAAGGGAGAAATGGTTGATATACTATTAGCTTTTCTTATTTGCCCTAGCTTTTATTTTTCACACCATTAGATTTTTCTTTCCAGTGTTAAATGCCTTGTTAGCCAAGCTTGTAAAAAAACACAAACTGATGCAATGAAGAGGATTTTTTTACCCCCAAGGACATCTATTCCCTTATGCCCCTCTTGCTCGATTTTGGTGAATTAGTTTGTGTGTAGTATGTGTAATAGCTCTTAATTAACTACCGGTTGTCAGTTGTTTCCTTGTTTAGGAAGTTGCCTGAATGTTTTGGTGTCGACCGACGATTTTCAGTCAGTTAGTCTCGCAACATCAACCAGTGTGAGGTTGTGCAGAAATCACTCACAGAACTCAGCCATAATTAAGACAACACCCCAGTGATCTCCGAAATCATCGGGTAGACTAACCTGCATACTTCTTGAGCATTTTCAGTTCAAAGTGCCTTTAAGAGATACGCATATCTAGAATGAGGGTAGTTTTCTTGGGGTGTTCTTGGAATGAGGATTTTGAAAAGTGGAGACTGTTAAAAGGCAGTCTCAACTAATTTGGGCCAGAAACGAATTTGCCATTCATAACAACAGTAGTAGTTTATGCCATTTGTATACTTATTAATGTCAACACAATGTAATGTTATATCTTTTAATGTTGATTGAAAATGAGTACTATAGGAATTTGGCCAGTGTTGTAATATAGGGATTTGCCCCTCCATTGGAGGAAACGCTATTGACGTAAATGATGACAATCCAGATTTAGTAAACAAGATCAAGAATAAGATGTGGTGCTAGTAGCAAGACTGGACTGAAAGGTATTTATAATTGTAAGGTTATGGTGGTTAGTCTAGAGATTCGTAATGCTCCTAGAAACATCCCTAGGTCTAGATATCGAGCACGAAAGAATCTACTAAATCAATTGTTGAAAAGAAAACAAGAAATTACTTTCATTTTCAAACAGTTTGTATACCTTTTTTACTATTAAAACTTATACTTTGGTGTTGGTAAATTATAGTTTAAGATGTCTGGCATAGATGAATTGAAAAGATGGGCAGGTTTTACGTCTGCAATAACCAACCGGTCAAAAAAGGTTGAAACCACTATTGGCACAGGTGATATTCATAGTATTTCTTCATTGAGAGACTGAAGGGGTACTTACAGAAGGTCCAGCAATTGGAATAGTGAAATACGTATTGCTGTTTGACTGATCCTACAGGACAGCCTGACCAAATAGGCACTGAAATTCATAACACATTTCTCCATTATGAGTCTTCTACCTATGAAATAAACCTAGTGCACCAATCTTGTCTGTCCAAAGCTAGTGTAAAGCTGCCTAAATTAGACATCAACATTTCGATGGTGGTGTATCTGAAAGGAATTCATTTTGGGAACTGTTTGAAGTAGTATCAGTACACCAATGTACTGACTGAAAGTGTACAAAAAAAAGAAAAAAATGTTCCTATTGGAAATTATATCTGGTTTAAATTACAAGGAGACAAATCTTTCCTAGCAGTGAAATTGTTGAAAGAAACTTTTGGAGGGAAAGATGAAATAAGCCATGTTCAGTCAAACAAAAACTCTTCCAGACTGAGACTCCTAATATAGATGCAGTCACTACAAAGATTCAGGGTGCAATTTGCATGTTGCAAAAGATCATTGGAGTAAGCAGTTGGAATTGAACGTGTTGTATACCAATTTGCTCTACACCAAGTTACCTAGTAGTGTAGTGAAACAATAAAACATAGGTGTGGGGAGGATTGGCTGAAATTTGACACCTTCAAAATGTATCTTGAAGAGGAGATACACAATTTGAGGGCTTTTCCACAGACTGAAACAGTAAAAGCTAAACCCTTCACTACAGTATCTACTTTCACAGTAGAACAAAGACAGTCTATGAAACCAAAAAAACCATCAGTGGAGCCTAAAATATGAACAAAACCAAGGTAAACCAGGCTAAAGGATGTGCACTTTGCAGAGGCAATCATATATGGACACATTGTAAGACTCATGTAATCAGAGGAGGAAAGGTAGAAAAACTTAAGAGCTCTGGGTCTGTTTTTTTTTATGTGCATCCAATAAACATTTAATTTCCGATTGTGACAGGGAAAGCTGTAACAATGGTTGCACTGCTAGACATCATAAAGTCATATGCAATTGAAACAACAAAGACTAAGGAAGGTGGGGTACAAGTTGGAACACACTGACAAATATCGGACAGGGAAATAAGAAGGCTAAACAGTTGATCTTACCTACAGCCACAATAACCCTGTAGAATAAAAGAGTCACATTGTATGAATGAGAAGGGTCGTTGGAGTACCTATGCCGGCGAGATGGATCTTTTATAAAAGATGTGCTCTTGAGGGACTCCATTATAAGAGAGCATTGAGAGGTTATTTGACTTTGAAACCAGCCAAAGAGTATGAAATGATTAACATCACTGTACCTCACTGGGGTAGATTGATTCATATGGACTGTATAATGGTGAATGAGCTATCAGAATATGCACAGAAATTCAATGTTAAAAAGAATTTTAGGTCGTCGCAAACAAAAATGAGTCCTGGCTGATAAAGATTCTGATCTACAACTCATACAGAAAAAATTACCTACAGAGTTGTTGATAGGGGTTGGGCAATGTGTACAACGTACTACATCCACGATTTAGAAAATTTGAGAATTTAGTATTGGTACCAACCATATTTCTGGGCTCAGCTCGTGTCGGCCTATGAAAGGATCCTTAATATCATTCTTTCTAGGTAAAATTAATCTAAATTACCAAGAAAACAACAAAATTAAGAAAATGTCAGTAAAACTGACTCGCTCACTCTTTAAAAGAAGTGTCGGTATGAGAATAGGGGCGAGTGGGATCACTTCCACGGAGATTCACCATTTAGACCTTCCAATCAAAATCCCTCACTAGAGAGAGCTGATACCAACGGGCGATGCGGCCGCTACTACTACTACTAGTGGGACGCCACGGACAGCAGCGCCCCTAGCGGTCATCCTTAATTATTAGCGCTAAGCGTTGTACGCATTTTTTGCCTCGTGCTAATTTTCTTGGATTTACCTCTTCTCCATTATGGAACGTGCTGCCATCGCATCGGCTAAGTTAAGTGCCTCATAAGTAGTATTTTACCGTATTTTAGTCTTCCAGGGACCAGTATTTTCCTTCTTCTAATAGTCATATACGGTTTTCCCGGTCGACTCGTGGGCGGCGCCATGCTGCCTCATGTTAAGAATTCCCTGGTCTTCCATACTGGGACTTCTTATACTTATGGGCTTACTATATCACGTCATCATCGTTTTTTACATCGCCTTTTTAGCTAGGTTAGCCCATTTACCAATTCTCTTAGTTTGGTATTTAGGGCTATTCTGTGTTTCTGGCCCAGCATCCCGGCTCTTGCTCTTCATCGGCTATCGCTGGCTCCGAGTAGGCTTCTGTTCCTCGGAACAGTTTGCCTCCTCCTGGGCTCTTTTTCTTTTACTAAAAGTGTCTTTTCCATCTTTACGATGTAATTTTAGTTCTATTTAGGTGTTAGGCTAGCCTAGGTGCATGTCCCATGTATTGGTACAGCCTGGTTCACGTGGCCCTTCCACGGTTGTGTTGCTATCGCGGCTTAGGCCACTTGCGGTCACGTGTTCCATCGCACCTTACCTTCCTTCCCCTTCCCTCCCTACCAGGTATAGGGAGGGGTCTGGGGGACCCCTTGGTTGCCATGACAACCTCAGTAGCCTTCCTCCCTCCTTCTCTGAGGAGGCCAGGGGTTTGGGGTTCTTCCCAGCTGGGGTATAGGGCGACCACTTGTTTCGGTACCGGGTCACCGAGCGTTGTTGTTGGGACGGGGAGGAGTAGGCCACCCCCCCCCCCCCCCTCTCTCTCTCCCGCCGCGTTACGCCGGGAACCCCCCCCCAGTTGCTCAGTCCCACCTTTCCCCCACTATAACGAACGGAGCCTTCCGCCGCAGCCGGGCACCTTTGGTTATAGTTCGCTGGCTCCGCCAGCGGGCGGGGTGGTCACTACTAGTGGTCTATTGCTTGCCTACTATATCCTTCGCCCTTTTTTCCCCGCTACCTGGAAGAGAGCTTGCTCTTACCCGGGCACTCTTCTAGTAGACAGGGGAAAGGTTTGATATTATTTCGTTACTTTTTAAGGATATACCCTAATTTTACGATGAATTTCTAGAATTATAATTGTATGTATACCATCTCCGCCTCCCGTTTTCCGTCGTGGTTTCATATTTCACCACCACATCTGGTTGGATTCTTTCTCTTGTCTCCGGCGTAGCCTTGGACAAACTCCAACCATCTTGTTACCACACGTATTATGGCGGGGCTCTGGTTTAATCTAACTTTCTCGCTCCGGCATGCAGCGGAGCAATTGTTAGGCTGTAAGTGTTCTCCTGATACTTATGTATCTTTCCACTTACAGGCTACCAACTGTCAGGTCCTAGGGTGCAATGCGACTTTGTACGACCCCTGCGCCCACGATGAGTGCAGATCTCACGCCCCGTGTGCCACGACTTACAACGACATGATCGTCTGGCACCCGGAAGCCTGCGCCATCTGTTACGACCTTGTCAGTCAGCTGGTGGGGGGGGTAAGTCGATTGTAGACTTCTTTATCGTATTACTAACAACACTTAGTCATAAGCTTGTTAACCCCGCTCACCCGCCAACTAGAAGCTTCATTTCGCCTTCTCTTTCAGGTCTGCCGGTGTGAGGGAAGTCGCCCTAGCAACGCCCTGAAGGCTTGGGTGGGCGGCGTCGGGGAAAACGCCGCCAAGGGCCAGCCATACATCTTGGACAAGAAGCTGGCCGTTCAGATCTTCCCCGGTGGCAAGTCAACAGGATATGTTGACCCCATCTCTGCAGCCCCTCTCATCGCCTCCATCCAGCAAGAGATGCAGCAGTCGTTCGGGGCCGTGGCCACGCAGGAGACGGTCCCAGACGTCGCAACCTTGGACCTTAATATTGAGCCTATGGCGGTAGGTGCGGAGGATTTGTTGGTTGAGGTAGGTGTGTTCGGGTGCCCAAGGTCCTTTCCTTGGGCGCTCCTGATCTTCTCCTGTCCCTTCTACTGCTTTCTTTCCAAGGCTTTTTGGGATCTGAGATCCCTGCCCGCTCTCCCGCTCTCTCTGTACCCCCAAAGGTGAAGGGACAGAGAGAACCGAAGACCCTTGTTAAGACGACTTCTAAAAAGTCGTCGTCGTCTTCTTCAGCTAAGAAGTCTTCGACTTCCTATGCTGACCCGCGGTGAAGGCTAAGCCGAGGCTCTTCCTATTCAAAGAGCTCTAGAAGCAAGGCTTCTAAGGAGAAGGCTCGCGCTCCTGCGAGCCAATGCCTTCTCCAGCCTCCACCACATCCACTCCGGCAACGCCGGTTGGAGTAGCGGGGACCTAGCACCCTTTTGATCCCACTGCTTTCTCAGCAGTGGTGATGCAACAGGTAGGAGAGATGGTAGGCTCAAAAGGTCTCCGCCCTCGGAACCAAGTTCGAACAGATGTGCGCACAACTGTCGAGCACTTTGACTCAGTCAAGCCAGTCCATCCAAGATCTCTCTAACAGAGTTAGAGAGAATGAGGACCGAGTAGCTGGGGGGCTTGCTCAGGCTCCTCATCCAGTCTCCCCAGTAGCAAGTGCTGGTATTCTCCAGCTACCACCTTATGAGTCGCTACCAGCCTTCTCCATGGAGAACCCATGGAGAGTGGCCGCTTACGCTCCATTCAAGGACGGTATGATCTCTGTCCCGGAGTGTGGAACTCGAAGGATTGAGGACTTCGAGTTTTATCCTCCGGGATTGACGCAGCCTTTCATTGGATATGCTAGGCTGACCGTAGCGGCCCTCACTAGGGAGGACAAGATCTCCAGAGAGAACGTGCTCTATAGTAGAGAGCACGCTCAACGGGAATGGGTTCACTGCCTTGAGGACTGGGAGTGTACAACACTAAGCTCCAGGCTTTCAAGAGTCCTTTTACTATTTTTGCGACGGAGGAGGGAGGCTTCTCTTACGTTCGCTACCAAAATAGATGGAAGCGAACTCTTCAGGCAGTCCTCAAGGATGAGCCCATGCCACAGCTGAGGGAAGCGGATTCTACTTCTCCGCTCTTTCCGAGCCTTCGGAGAATTGTGGGAGAACTTGCCTGCCACTTTCACGCTTGGTAAGCTCAAACCGGACTGTGCAATGGACCAGTTTGGCGAAAAGCTCCCCAAGGCTGCTGATTCCTTGATCCAGGCAGAGTTCGACGCTCGAACTAGGTTTGGCAGATCCTTCAATTCTCTAATTATCACGGAGATGGCTGCTCTATCGTATGGCACAGAACCTTTATTTAAGATTCTGGCCAAGTCCCAGCTTCAAAACGGTTCAGACGGATGCTTTCGACTTCTTCCAAGCTAGGAGGAATTGCCGAAAGCACGTTCTGCAGGAATGCACTATTAGGCACGAACCTAATAGACTCCTGGCTTCCAGCATGTGGGGAGCGGACCTCTTCCCAGAGTCCGCTGTAAATGAGGTGCACCACGAGGCTGCTAGGCTCAACCAGAGCCTTAGAGCTAGATGGGGTATCTCCTCTAAGAGGAAACAAGAATCCGCCCTCCCCCCCCGCTGCTGGTAAGAAACTAAAGAAGTCTGGTAAAAGGTTCCAGCCTTACCAAAAACACCAGCAGCAGCAGCAATTCGTTCAGGCCGTTCCAGTTACCCAACAGGGACAACCTTCAACCTCGAAGCAGACCCAGCCCATCCTCCTGTTCTCCTCAGTCACAACCCTCGACCTCCTACGCACTCTCGTCGGCCTTCAACCCTATGTATGAAGGTCAGGCTTACCCTCCCTTTAATAGGCAGTCGAGAGGTAGCAGAGCAAGAGGCCACTTTCGCCAGCGTGGCACAGGAAGAGCGGCAGGAGTAGGCAGTTCAGAGGAGGGCGTGGAGGTCAAACCGCCCAACAACAGTGAGGCTCCCAGGTAGGAGGGACGCTGTTCCTCTTCCGTCACAGGGGGTGGGGGTTCAGCAATTGGGCACAGAGCATAGTGTCCAAAGGATTGGGTTGGAGTTGGATCAAAGATCCCCCTCCAATCAAATCATTCCATCAAGTACCATCAAAGGAATTGACAGATTATGCGGAGGAACTCCTTCAGAAAGGAGCTATTGCGAGAGTCAAGCATCTAAAATTTCAAGGTCGCTTATTCAGCGTGCCAAAGAAAGGCTCAACAAAAAGAAGGGTAATCTTAGACTTGTCAAGGCTAAACTCTTTCATTCGTTGCGACAAGTTCAAAATGCTTACCATCTCGCAGGTAAGGACCTTACTTCCTCGTGGAGCCGTCACATGCTCCATCGATCTTACAGACGCATACTATCATATCCCTATAGCCAGACACTTCCGCCCATTCCAAGGATTTCAGACTAGGAAAATCAGACATTCTCATTCAAAGTGATGCCTTCGGTCTGAATGTAGCCCCCAGGGTATTCACGAAAATAGCAGAAAGTAGTGTGGTGCAACAATTGAGAACTCAGGGAATAATGATAGCAGCATACCTCGACGA
Organism: Macrobrachium nipponense; assembly: GCF_015104395.2. NCBI lineage: Eukaryota > Metazoa > Arthropoda > Malacostraca > Decapoda > Palaemonidae > Macrobrachium > Macrobrachium nipponense. The sequence goes on along the minus strand of NC_087203.1, from coordinate 50,517,156 downwards.
TTGGTTGATCTGGGCACCAACAGTCGAGGAATGTCTCAAAGCCACGAAAAAGGTAGTTCAATTTCTGGAACATCTGGGGTTCCAGATAAACAAAAACGAAATCCAGACTTACTCCGGAGTCTCGTTTTCAGTGGCTAGGAATCCAATGGGATTTGTCTTCCCACAATCTGTCAATTCCAGTGGCCAAACGGAAAGAAATAGCCAAGTCTGTCAGACAATTTCTCAAATGCAAGCAAACATCAAGGAGAAGCTAGGAAAGAATCCTAGGTTTTCTTCAGTTTGCTTCAGTGACAGATATCCTCCTGAAAGCAAGACTGAAAGATATAAATCGAGTTTGGCGATCGAGAGCAAACGCCAAATCTCGAGACAAGTTGTCAGTAATTCCACAGATCCTTCGCAATCAACTCCGTCCATGGACAAAAGTAAAGAACCTGGCCAAACGGGTACCCTTCAATATCCCCTTCCAGTGTTAACCATTCACACGGATGCCTCCCTGTCCGGGTGGGGGGGATATTCTCAATTCAAACAAGTTCAGGGGACTTGGTCAGTCAGTTCCGCCAGCTCCACATAAACGTTCTGGAAGCAATGGCAGTATTTCTTACCCTGAAGAGACTTCTTCCCCCGGAAAAGTCTCATCTAAGACTAGTTTTGGACAGTGCAGTGGTAGTTCATTGCATCAACAGGGGAGGGTCCAAATCCAAACATGGTCAACCATGTCATGATAGCCATCTTTGCACTAGCAAACAAACACAAATGGCATCTGTCCGCCACTCACCTGGCGGGGGTAAGAAATGTGATAGCAGACGCCTTGTCCCGGTCGGTCCCTCTGGAATCAGAATGGTCCCTAGACGACAGGTCATTCCAGTGGATATGCCCGGAGAGTCCCAGGTCTCCAAGTAGATCTCTTCGCCTCACAAGCGAACCACAAGCTCCCTTGCTATGTGGCCCCCAACTGGACCCTCTGGGCTTATGCCACGGACGCCCTGTCGTTAGATTGGAATCAGTGGAGAAAAATTTAGTCTTTCCTCCAGTGAATCTTCTCTTGAAAGTCTTGAGCAAGCTGAGGACTTTCAAGGGACTAGTAGCCCTGATTGCTCCAGACTGGCCCAAGAGCAACTGGTATCCTCTGCTTCTGGAATTGGGTCTCCGACCTCAACGGATTCCCAATCCCAAGCTGTCACAATCCAGTACAAATGAGGACTGTGTTCGCTTCCTCAGGAATTCTTCAGACCCTAACTTTATGGACTTCATGAAGTTTGCGGCTAATAAAGATGCTAACATTGATCCACAAACATCCTCTTCCTAGAATCAGATAGAGAGAGTCAAATATTAGACAATATGACTCAGCTGTTAAAAAATTAGCATCCTTCCTGAAAGAATCAAACACTACAACCATGACAGTTAATTTAGCTATATCCTTTTTCAGATCCTTGTTTGAAAAGGTTTAGCAGCTAGCACTATTACTACTCATAAATCGGCTTTGAAGAAGATCTTTCAGTTAGGTTTCCAGATAGATCTGACTGAATCTTATTTTACGTCTATCCCTAAAGCCTGTGCTAGACTTAGACCTTCTCAAAGGCCTACTACAGTCCTCATGGTTCTTAAATGATGTCCTCAAACTAGCATCAGATACTGACAACTCGTCTTGTACATTCATAATGCTTCTTAGAAAGACATTATTCTTATTAAGCCTAGCTTCAGGAGCTAGAATTTCAGAACTGTCGGCTCTATCCAGAGATGCGGGTCATGTGGAATTCCTCCCCTCAGGAGAAGTTCTGCTTGCTCCGGATCGTAGTTTTTTGGCTAAAAATGAGGATCCTCTTGCAAGGTGGGCTCCTTGGAAAGTCATCCCACTTCCGCAAGATCCTTCGCTCTGCCCAGTATCAACTTTAAGAGCCTTTCTATCTCGTACATCCTCAAGATCCTCAGGTTCTCTCTTCATGAGAGAAAAAGGTGGTACTTTATTAGTAAAAGGTATTAAACAACAGATCCTTTACTTCATTAAACAAGCCAATCCTGATTCATTTCCAAAAGCACATGACATCAGGGGAGTAGCCACCTCAATTAATTACTTTTCAACATATGAACTTTGAGGATCTTAAAAAGTATACTGGATGGAAATCTCCGACAGTCTTTAAACGTCACTAACTAAAGTCCTTGGAATCTTTAAAATTTTCTGCAGTAGCAGCGGGAAACATTGTTTCTCCTGATACTGTATAGTAGTCATAGTATAGATCCAGGTCTCCTTTCTACCTACCTCGTCCAACATGCTCACCCCTATCGCCATGCTACTCGGATATTCTAGCCTTAGCCGCTGAGATCATATTGGTGGATTGTCCCTTATTTTTTCGCTAGGACATCCACACTAGTACTTATAATGTACTTCAGTGTACCTACCCTTATTTTTATGCTAGGGTAGGACACAATGTGTTTGTATATTTTGTAAATACATTATTAAGTGAATCTATTTTGTTAAATTGCACTGCATTATTGTATTTTACTATGTTACTATAATTTTAATTTTTAAGTATGACTTTACATTACTAGTTTTCTTTCTTTTATGTCCATTGTTTAGAATAAGTTAGCTTTAAGTACTTAGTTTATATGCTGTAATAACTGATTCACTTATATTATATCCCTCTTTTTTTACAACTGATTTTCATTTGTCCTTTTTCCCATCTTGTCTGTTTCTCTGGTACTCTTTCATAGGCCGACACGAGCTGAGCCCAGAAAAGGGATTTTGACGTAGGAAAAATCTATTTCTGGGTGATTGGCTCGTGTCGCCCTATGAAACCCACCCTGTATTGATTGCCCTCCCTGCAAGACAAGATGTTCATAGATTAAGGATGACCGCTAGGGGCGCTGCTGTCCGTGTATCAGCTCTCTCTAGTGGGGATTTTGATTGGAAGGTCTAAATGGTGAATGTCTCGTGGTAGTGATCCCACTCGCCCCTATTCTCATACCGACACTTCTTTTAAAGAGTGAGCGAGTCAGTTTTACTGACATTTTCTTAATTTTTGTTTTTTTTTCTCTGGTAATTTTAGATTAATTTACCTAGAAAGAATGATATTAAGGATCCTTTCATAGGGCGACACGAGCCAATCACCCAGAAATAGATTTTCCTACGTCAAAATCCCTTTTGGTTATGTGGTAACTGGAAGCTGGTGTTCTCCCACCAAGGAGACTCAGGTTTCTTATTTTAAAACTGGCAGTGGAAACGAATGATTTAACTATGATTGAAGGGACAAAAAGAGAGATACCTTGACATTACATGCTATGAATTTAAATGAGCCCAGCAGACTTAGAGGGAAATGTTGAAAACAGTTGCACAAATTTACAATCCATTAGGAGTACTTCTACCTGTTACCATTAGGGCAAGGATATACTTGCAGAATTTGTGGAAGCAACAGTTGGATTGGGATGATCAATTCCCAGACCCATTACAAAAACAATGGGTTGGTTATCCAAAGACTTGGAGAAATGTCTTGATATTCCTTTCCTAGAAATACTAACCTAGGAAAGGTGGGGGACTCGTTACAAATATTCTGAGATGCCAGTGAAACAGCTTATGGTTGTGTAACATATAAAGTTAAAATAAAAAGTCTCATTTGATTATGGCAAAAACAAGAGTGGTGCCCATTAAGAAATGACTGTCCCAAAACTTGAATTGATGGTTCATTGTTGCTGCAGCAAGAATGGCCAAATTTATTCAAGAATCCTTCAAGAAGGATGAGTTTGTAGAACTGTTTGTTTGGTCAGACAGTAAAGTCGCACTAAGTTGGCTAGTATTGAAAAATGTTCTCCCTGTATTTGTGAGATAGAGTACAGGAAATAAACTATAATTTCAGAGATGATCTTGTCCTATGTGTCTACGGATGATAATCCACAGTGATTGGTTGACACGTGGGAGAAGAACAGAAATGATCTTGCATAATTTCTTTCTGGTGGGAGGGAACACTTGGTTAAAAAAATTCCTCTTGGCCAGGGTAGGGAGAGAGCATTTTGGTCAATACTGTAGTGGACAACCTGAACGGTGAGACTCACTTGCTGAATTGGGAGAGATTCAGCAAGGTCAAAAAAATCTATAAGACCACAGCATGAATCCTACGATTTTTGAACAATTGTAGGAGTTTAATCAATGTGAAATTAACTGGTGAATTGACTTTGGAAGAACTCCAAGAGGCAAAGGATAAGACTATTGTCCTCATAAAAAGAGAATTTTCCAAAGAGGAATAGAGTTTTTGATGAAGGGTCAAGAACACCAAAAACTTAGTTCTCATACACCAGTTGAATTTTTACCTGGACAACAAAGTAATGAGATGCTAGGGGTAGACTAGAACACACGCAGTTACCTGAAAAGCTAAATTTCCAATACTAATGCCGAAGAGTTGCTACTATGTTACTCAGGTAACTGTTAAAGAACATTGTGATGGGTGTATAGTGGACAACCGCCCCCCCCCCCCACCCCAGTATTCACGGGACTCATGCATTTGCGGTTTCTCTCGGGAACATTTCTCCCCATTATTCGCAAAAAATACGCCTATTCGCAGTATTTTTCCATGAGAAATATCCAGAAATTCTTGGTTTTTTTACCAATTTCATCATAAATGCACTTTGTGATAAAACTATTAAAAAACCATATATAAATATTTTTAGTGGGTTTTTCTTGAGTTTTAACTAACAAATAGGCTGTTCTCAGCATTTTTATAGGGGTTCCAACTATTCACGGGGGGTATGTTACACCATTTATAGGAGAAAGCAGGGGAGGCCATATAGGTCCAATGTAATTCCTCCAATACCTGAGTTCAGGGTGCAATGTTGGCAACCTTTTAATACCAAAGGCATGGATTACACCGGCACATTATGGGTTAGGGGAAATGGACAGAGTTCTATAAAGGCTTCTCCTTCTTCTTCTTCTCTAGAAACTTGTATATTTGGGGTGCAATAATGGTCCTCAACACACTCTTCCATCTCCCTCGGTCCAGTGCATCCTCCTTGCTCAATCCCACTCCCTCATGTCTTCTCACACAGTCAATCCATCGCAATTTTGGTCTACCTAACCTTTTCCCACCTGGTAGTCCCATCTCCATCATCTTTCCTTTATTGGAAGGTCCTCTCGTCGCTTATATGTCCATATCATCTCAGTCTACTGTCCCTCACCTTGTTTCAAGCTGGTGCCAGTTTGAGAGTGCCTCTAACATGTTCGTTCCTAACTTTATCCTTTCTAGTAAGTCCACATTGCCATCTCAACATCCTCATCTCAGTCACATCAATCCTGTTATCTCTCTTCTTAGTTGCCCATGTTTCAGATGAGTACAACATTGCAGGTCTCACACCTGGGGCTGGATCTTGCTCCTTAATTTTACCGGCATCCTTCGATTACACAGCACCCCACTACATTTCCTCCAGCTATTTCACCCTGACTATATCCTTCTGGTCAACTCTTCATCAAAGTCTCCAGTATTTTGGATCACAGACCCAGATATTTAAAACTTTCTACCTCTTCTAACTTATGAAAATCAATCTCAAGATCTACTTTTCTTTCTCTTTCTGCTTCCTCAAATTCACAGCACATTCCAACAGTCTTGACTCTATTTATTTGCAGACCCCTCTCCTCCAGACAGTCCCTCCATCCCACCACTTTAATATTTAGTTCTTCATCATCAGTTGCACACAATCCATCATCTGCATGCAGTATTATCCAGGGATTTCACGTCTCAGATCTTCTGAGTACATCCAGCAACAGCAACAGAGTGAATAAGAATGGGCTTAAGGCTGACCCTGGTGAAGGCCTACCTGTACCCTGGATCGTATGCAGTCTCCTGCTTCACATCGAACCGTTGTTGAACAACAATTTTCATACATATCCCTGCCCACATTTACACACACTTCAGGTATTCCTCATGCCCTTAAACTTCTCCAAATCTCTTCTCGTGGTACATGGTTTTCCAGATCAATAAATATCATATACATTCTTTCTTCCTTCTTATACATAGTATTTTATTTACATGCCCGATAACCAGAGGCATACATGTGGAACTAGTTGATAACTAGCCCTGTGACTCGTTTGTCATGAGTTAGAAAATTCTGCAGCATAAGGTTTTTCAGCATTCAAGTTGAGTGACAATACCACCATGTTTGTATTGGCATCAGAATATAAAACCATGTCGGAGAATCCCAGGAGAAAAGACCATTTGTTGGAGATACAGTGCAACTGGGAGTTCATTCCAGTGAGAGCACTATGGTTTGGAGCTATATGGGAAAGACTGATAGGACCTCTGAAAACATGCCTCAAAGATCATAAGGCCAGGCCTTACTAAGTTTTGAAGAACTGACCTGTGTATAAGTGGAGCTGGAAGGAATAATTAATTATAGACCATTAAGTTACACACCTGGGGACTTGAATCAGCTGGAAATTTTGACCCCTAACCATTTGATTCTTGGAAGACAGCTTAAGTCCTTCCCAAGAGAAATAGTAAATTAGGAGGAGATCTCAGGTGACCCTACCTTTGGAGAGAAAGAGTTAACCAAGAAAGATTCCATATGTGTCCAAGTTGTGCTACAACCTATAAAAAGATGGGAGAGGGAGTATTTGACAACTTGAGAGAAACCACTGAGTAGGAACGATGCATAGCTCTTGGCCTAAGATAGGGAAGTAGTCCTCATTCATGATGAGGGGCCAAGTGGTCTTGTCATAAATGGGGCCAGACAAGGTCCCAAGTGTAGCCACTCTAAGAATGGCTCATAGCTCATGAGACCTGTAATTAAGTTACATATATCCATTAGAACTGTGGCAAGAGATAGAAGAGATTACTCCAAAAAGAGAATATTCAGCCAAGCACCCGCCCTGTGGGCAAAATCCCCCTCACATATGCTTAACCAATCCAGCTGCCAAACACACGTACTCACCCAACTCCAGATACTCAGGGCTATGCTGTGCTGTCCGCTGATCGAGGTCGCTGAGACACCACCAACAACAAAGACAACACCAAGAACCTAAATCCCACAACCCAACAATCCAGGCCCACCACAACCCCAACAACTCAATGACACAAAACAAACAAGGAATACAACCACAACTCAAAAACACAGCAAACAGACAAGGAACACAACCAAAACTCAACAACACAATAACAAACAAGGAATACAACCACAACAAAAGACCACTGCATAAACAACCACTAACACAAAAACAGCAACACAAAAAGGCAACACATACCCACTAACAACAATAAGGAATCACAACAGCTCACCAACAACAACCCTCAACAACTCACAACCACACCAAGAAACCACAACAGCTCCCCAACAACGACAACAAACCCCAACCATAACAACTCACAAGCACAACAAACCTAACAGCACAGGCACAACAACTCCAAAGCAAATAATATCAACTCAACAACAACTAAACAACAAATCAATAACACGCAACTTAACTGACTTTCAATGCCTTCAATAGACTGCTGCCGACACTAATGACTATCACAGGCTCTAACCCAAGACTGACCAAAGACTGCCTCAAAACTCTGTTCCCAACAACTAACACCAACTGCACCAGCAGACAACCCAAAACTCACCAACAGCCAATTCAATTGTTACCATCCATCCCCATCGCTCTCTCACTAATTCACGCTCTCTCTCTCTCTCTCTCTCTCCCTCTCTCTCTCGCTCTCTCTCTCTCTCTCCTCTCCTCTCTCTCTCTCTATATAATATATATATATATATATATATATATATATATATATATAATATATATATATAATAGATATATATATCTCTCATTCTCTCTCTCTCTCTCTCTCTCTCTCTCTCTCTCTCTCCTCTCTATATATATATATATATATATATATATATATATATATATATATATATATATAATATATATTATATATATATATATATATATATATATATATATATATATATATATTATATATATATATATATATATATATATATATATATATATATATATATATATATATATATATATATATATATATATATATATATATATATATATATATAAGACGTTGTCAAATGGAACTCCCATATTCCTCCCCCATTACATTTTTGACAGCGTCTTCCACACTCGCGACACCCACACTAAATAGCCTTCCGCAAAACCCACACACACTCAATTACACCACCATCAACTTCTCCCAGACCATTTCCTGTCAGACTCCCACTATCATCCTCCCAAATCCCATTCACTATCTCATCTACCCCTAGTAACTTTTGTCCTAATATCTCTCGCAACTCTGCCACCAAACCACTAACCTCATTTACACTCCTGCCAAACTCAAGAAGAGACTCATTCATACTGCCAACCACGTCCTTACCACCTGATTCCCTTCCCAGTGAGACTTCACTAAACCCTGACAATTCAAACCCACACATGCTACATGTATCATTCCTCCCCTCAAAGTCATTCGTATTACATGCCTTAGCCACCATTTTTACCCTAACACTAATCCCTCTCATGCAGTTCACGTTTCTCCCTTTCATTCCCTTTCCTTACCTTCTTCCGCTTTCTTCCATACTCAACCAACACCAATTGCCAATCTTCCAGACCCATTTGCTCACTGACAGTTGGCTCACACTTATTCATTTTCAACCACTCACTCATCGCATTCTCCCAAACATACTGTCGCACACTAGAGGACCCACCCAACTGAATCCCCTTAACTCCTAGTTTCCCAAATTCCCAGCCTGACTCATCCTCTTTTGCCTAAACACACTCACCACATGACCTTCCATTCCACATTCAACACATTTTGCATGCTGTTCTTTACACATCCTAGCATAATGCCCATTCTTCCCCCCAGCTGCCGCAAACCACATTCATACGGGTATCCCAACATCCACTAGCTATGTAACCTACCTGTCCACACCTGTAACATTTAATATCCCTATCTTTCTTACACTTGCTCACTAAATGCCCCATTTGCCCACACCCGAAGCATATTCCTGACGCCCACCAACATTCATTCTTCGTGTCCTGGCTTACCACATCTGTAACACAGCTGCTCTTGCTCACAACTAACTGACCCTATGCTTCCGACACTTGCACTCCTATCTCTTTTGTTAGGACTTAAGTACATCACGTTGCTTGCTCTAACACTCCTATCAACCACTTGCTCTGCCATTCGCCTCGGCTCTTCTAAAACTGCCTCCCTATAGCTTTTAAACTGGTATAACCTCAGCTACTTCAGTCCTAAAACTAAACACTTCTACTCTTTTTCATACACCTATCTAGCTCGTAATCCTCTACTATTTCTGTAATGTCGTTCCACGTCAACCTTTCATTCGTCCAACCATTTTCTCCTTACGTTTTAGATTTATAAACTTGTATATACTCTCTGGTACAGTTGCCAACAACTTTCACACCAACTCTTCACACTCATTTATCCCTTCGTCCCCAAACTTTTTCCTGGCTAATGTTTCTAACCTACAGACATACACTGACAACGACTCACCAACATTCATTCTTGCCTCTTCAAAATTATGCTTTCTCCTATATCTAACGCTATTCTTTATCCTCTTTGCCTGTTCTACCATCCTGGCTTTCACATTCTCATACAGCACATTTCCTACACTCATCCTTACGCCATACATACTCAACAAAAATCCCGTCAAAAAGCTACCTAACTCTCTTGCCCAAACTTTCTTGTTATCCCTATACTTAGCTTCACAATACTTCTCATATTCCTTAAAAAAAGTCCCCTATATCCCTACCACCACATTCCTTGTATTGTGCACATCAGGGTACCTCTCTCATATACACAACCTTTTGCACTTCCTGCTCACTCTCACTTTCGCTACTTCCATTCTGATCCTTCTTTCACTCTTCCGAATACAGCAAATCCACTTCCATACTCACGTCCATACTCTTGACTACGCTCTTCTTACGCTTCTTCTTTCTATCCACCTGTTTCCACTCACTGCTATCTAAATCACTCTCAGCCCTTTCCCCAATGTATTCAGTCCTAGTCTCATCATGTCTGTCACCCTTACTAGCCTTCTTTCCCTTATTCTTCTTCTTTTCCTCAGCCCCCTTCTTATTCTTGTCCTCAGGTGTACCCTTATCCTGTGTCTTCCCCTTCTTTCCCTTACCTATCACAACCACATCACCTTCATCACTCGTACTCTCATCCACTTGCTCTTCCACTTTCTTTACCAGTCCTGGCCCTTCACAAGACCCAGTAGGCCTACCTACTACTGCTCCCTCTCCCATGAATCCCTTCATCATCTCCTGCACACTGCATTCATCATTACTCCGAATTCCTCATCCATTTTCTCAACCATTCTTTCTTCCGTTCCAATCACCTCTTCTTTCATTTCCACTTTCGCACTCCTTAGCATTCCTCTCATTTCCTCTAACTCACTCTTCAGCTCCTTACACTCTACCCTCAACCTCTCATTTTCCACTTTGAATCTTTCCTTATCTTCCCTTGCCAACCATAACATCTCCTTTAGCCTCTCCATCTCCTTCAACCCTTCCATCCTCACTTTCTCCACCAATCACAACTCACTACCCGAATCTTCCTGCAGCTGCCACACCAGCAGTCCCTGTTAGGGCGCCAAAAAATAATGTGGTGGGATCACAAGCTCAAAAACAAGCGGGCAAAATCCCCCCACATAAGCTTAACCAATCCAGCTGCCAAACTCACCCTCAGTCACACTTTCCTCTTTACTCAACTGAATACACACAGGACAATTGACCTACCTATACAAAAAAAAAAAAAAAAAAAAAAAAAAAAAAAAAAAAAAAAAAAAAAAAACCACGTACTCACCCAACACCAGATACTCAGGGCTATGCTGTGCTGTCCGCTGGTTGCGGTCACTGAGACACCACCAACAAAAAAGACAACAACCAAGAACCACAACCCCACAACTCTACAATGCAACAACAAACAAGGAATACAACCACAACTCAACAACACAGCAAACAAACAAGGAACACAACCACAACTCAACAACACAATAACAAACAACCACAACAAAAGACCACTGCATAACAACCACTAACACAAAAAAAACAAAAACACAAAAAAGGCAACACATACCCACTAAAACAACACAAGGAATCACAACAAATCACCAACACAACCCTCAACAACTAACAAACCACACCAAAAAAAACCACAACAGCTCCCCAACAACAACAACAACCCCCAACCACCAACAACTCGCACACAACCCAACAGGAACTCACAAGCACAACAACCTTCACATAGGCAAACAATATCAACTCAACAACAACTAAACAAAAAATCAGTAACACACAACTTAACTGACTTTCAATGCCTTCAATAGACTGCTGCTGACACTAATGACTATCACAGGCTCTAACCCAAGACTGACTAAAGACTGCCTCAAAATTCTGATCCCAACAACTAACACCAACTGCACCAGCAGATAACCCAGACCTCACCAACAGCTAATTCAATCGTTAATCATCCATCCACTCTCTCTCTCTCTCTCTCTCTCTCTCTCTCTCTCTCTCTCTCTCTCTCTCTCTCTCTCTCTCTAAGGCATTGTCAAGTGGAACTCCCTTAACAGAAAGACTGCTCAGATAGCTGCAGAAGCCAGTAAGGCATTGATAAAAACAAGACTGTTGTAAAACTATATGTCGAAACTTCAACAAGAGAGGTTATACTTTACCACAAGTTGTGATTTATCTTTGCATATATTTTCCTCATTTAGGTAAGTGGAAATGTGTATTGTATGAAAGGAAGATATGTTTTGTTGTATTTGCATTTAGTTAGGAAAAGCACTGAGTTGAGTTATTTCATATTATATTAGTTTGTAAGTATATGTGTAATAGTTCTTAATTACTGGTCGTCGGTTGTTTCCTTGTTTGGGTAGTTGCCTGAATGCATTGGTGTTGGCCGACGATGGTCAGTTAGTTTGTCTTGCTACATCAACCAGTGTGAGGTTGTGCTGAAATGACTCGTGGAACTCAGCCATAATTAAGACAAAACCCCAGTGGTCTCCCAGAAGTTAATGGTCTACTGACCTGCACACTTCTTGAGTAATTTAAGTTTAAAGTTTTTTTAAGGAAAGTGCCTTTAGGAGATAAGAATATCTAAAATAAAGATAGTTTTCTTCGGGTGTTCTTTGAATGAGGATTACGAAGTGGAGACCATGCTAAAAGCCAGTCTCAACTAATTTGGGCCAGATAACAAATTTGCCATTCATAACAATAGTAAGTTTATGTCCATTGTATACTCATTAATATACACAATGCAATGTAATGTTATACCTTGAATGTCGACAGAAAATGAGCATAGGAATCTGGGTGTCGTCACGTAGGTCTTAGGCTATGAAGTGGTTAGTATGTTTCATGTCACCTTAGACTATATGATCCGTTGTAATTTGGAATGCTCTACTAAGTGAGTAGTAATAGACTTCCTTGCTAATTAAGGTAACATTCTGCCTTGTCAAGATTCCTCCATAGACTGTGGACTTCAGGGAATGAAAAAATTTCCAAACTCTTTTGCCAAATCTATTGCCTGAGTTTTACAGGAAAATGCCATTTTTATAATAAAATCACTTTTTGTATATAATTACCAAGTAATTACATAACTATAGTTTCTAACTAACTTCAGCTAAAGTTTGAAATCTGCAGTTGCAATTCTTTTTAGTGTCAGAACAGCCCTGCCCACTACCGGAGAGAGAGGAACGACTCGGCAAATACCCGACAATTTGTTTATGCCCTTAGTTCTTGCAAGGGGAGGCAGGTGGCCTCAAATCTGTAATTACTTGGTAAGTATACAGGCAGTCCCCCCGTTATCAGCGGGGGTTACATTCTCGTTGGGATGCTGACAAACTAAACTGCTATTAACCTAAACTCTGCGATTTATAGCACTTATGACGCTGATAACCAGTTAATGGTGCCTCTGTTGGGTATGTTATGGCACCATAACTCTATTAACAGCACCTTATAGCACCGAAAACCAAACTCGGTGCGTTATGGTGCCACAAATTGCTGATTTTATGGCACTAGTCAAGTCCCATAAAACCGGATCACCATTAACAGTTTGATGATAACCAAGGACTAAATATACAGGAAGATCTTGAGTTTCTTTCTCACATCAATTTTTTTTTATCTACTTTAAGTTTCCTTCTTTCATTAATTTTCTTTTGAAAAACTCCACCAAAAAAAAAATATATATAAAAAGATAAATATAATACCTTTTTCCAAATATAAATATTATTTTGACATAGCTACAAATACACCAACTTTATTTCTAACCTGAAATTTGGAATTTCTATGATGTATTGGAGTACATATATGTAATGGATTCAAAGACAAGAGGGCATTTTCTCTCATCTTCAGCAAAGCTGAACTCAGTTTTTTCAATGTCAAAATCTGGAAAAAGAAACAACTATTACATGTACACATCAGCCATCTTGTTTATGACGGGGCCAGTACGGTAAAAGACCAAGTACCATTATTCTCTGTTGGTCAGCATAGGATGATCCCTTGCCCAAATCCCATGCCTTTTCATCAGGGAAGTGGGAGGGTTTTGAGGACTTAACAGAAACTACTAAAAATAGCCTTTTCTTAAATCAAAAACAGTTTTTTATAGTGTAGTTGCTTGTTTCATCCTCACAGAGCTTTACAAAGAAATTGACTGGTGATGAAAGGCTTAAACTCTCAAAATTTTAATCCCATAAGCCCTAAGAGAAAACTAAACATTTCTAGTCCGACATCAAGCCACAAGGTTGGTAACAGAAAGAAACTATACACAAACTTATGTTTTTAGGGTGAAGTTTTGTAGTGCCTTACCCAAGTATGTTGGGTATGGTTGACGTCTTGTCACACCTTCCCCCGCGATAGTCTGCATACCCACCCTTTACGAAGATCCCTGGTTTTCCGCTGTAGCGCCTATGATACACAGTGTAATCAAATTTGTTTGAGCTCATGGCAGTAAGAATATACTGTCTCTGATGACCACCCTGTATGTTTGGAGACCTCTTCAAAAGAGATATTTCTGAATAAGGCCAAGAACGTGCTTACGTTCTTAAAATCATGCAACCTAGGAAAGGAGTGTGGGTTTGCCTTTTTATTGAGACACTAACCTTAACCCTTTAACGCCGATTGGGCGTATTAAACGTCGACGAAAATTGTCTGTCGGTTGCTGATTGGACGTATGGTACGTCGACGAAAAAGTTTTTTTTTTAAATTCGCGGAAAAATAGATATAGGCCTACTAGGCGAAAACTTTTGAATCACGCCCCTTGGGGGGTGCTGGGAGCTCACGGATCAAGGCATTGTTTTGTTTACAATCGTTATCCAGGCGCGCAAGAGCGAATTTCTTTCTTCTCGCACTAAAAAGCATCAGTGACACATCTCTGAAATTATTTCGTCACTTTGACATAATTTTTGCCCAATTTTATATTAGCCGTTACATGGAGTATTATATATGAAAATGTGCGCAATTTCATGTAGAATACAACAAAAAGCAACTCATGGTTGTAGCTTTTATCAGTTTTGAAATATTTTCATACAAATAACGATAAGTGCGAAAATTTCAACCTTCGGTCAACTTTGACTCGAGCGAAATGGTAAAAAAACGCAATTGTAAGCTAAAACTATTACATTCTAGTAATATTCAATCATTTACCTTTATTTTGCAGCAAATTGGAAGTCTCTAGCACAATATTTCGATTTATGGTGAATTTATGAAATAAACTTTTTCCTTACGTCTGCGTGGTAACTCTTCCGAAAAAATCAAAATTTTTTCGTCCGATTGTCGTAATGTTTGCACCATTTTAAATTAGCCGTTACATAAAGTTTTATATATGGAAATGTGCACAATTTCATGTAGAATACAACACAACAAAAAACAACCCATGGTTGTAGCTTTTATCGATTTTGAAATATTTTCGTATAAATAACGATAAGTGCCAAAATATTAACCTTTGGTCAACTTTAACTCGACCGAAATGGTAAAAAAACGCAATTGTAAGCTAAAACTCTTACATTCTAGTAATATTCAACCATTTACCTTTATTTTGCAACAAATTGGAAGTCTCTAGCACAATATTTCGATTTATGGTGAATTTATGAAAAAAAAAAAACATTTTCCTTACGTCCACGTGGTAACTCTTCCGAAAAAATCAGAAATTTTTTTGTCTGATTGTTGTAATGTTTGCACCATTTTAAATTAGCCGTTACATAAAGTTTTATATATGAAAATGTGCGCAATTTTATGTAGAATATAACCAAAAACAACCCATGGTTGTAGCTTTTATCAGTTTTGAAATATTTTCATATCATATAAATAACGATGTGCCAAAATTTCAACCTTCGGTCAACTTTGACTCAAACGAAATGGTAAAAAAACGCAATTGTAAGCTAAAACTATTATATTCTGGTAATATTCAATCATTTACCTCTATTTTGCAACAAATTGGAAGTCTCTAGCACAATATTTCGATTTATGGTGAATTTATGAAATAAACTTTTTCCTTACCTCCACGCGGTAACTCTTCCGAAAAAATCATAAATTTTTTCGTCCGATTGTCGTAATGTTTGCACCATTTTAAATTAGCCGTTACATAAAGTTTTATATATGAAAATGTGCGCAATTTCATGTAGAATACAATAATAAACAACCCATGGTTGTAGCTTTTATCAGTTTTGAAATATTTTCATATAAATAACGATAAATAGAACAAATTCATCCTTCGGTCAACTTTAACTCGACCAAAATGGTCGAAAACTGCAATTGTAAGCTACACCACTTACAGTCTAGTAATATTCAATCAATTACCTTCATTTTGCAACAAACAGGAAGTCTCTAGCACAATATTTCGATTTATGGTGAATTTTTGAAAACAGCTTTTTTTTATGTCGGCGCGTTACGAATTCATGCATCATTTTGTGATAATATTTTCTCTGTGTTGCCTTGATAGTTTTATAATGTGCTATATACCAAAATGATTGCAATTTAGTGTACAATACAACGAAAAAAATTAACTCGTTAGCTTTAACCGTTTTGCTCACAGAGCGATTTGTATACAATTATATATGAAATTTGTTTTTGCGCTGTCATATATCCCAATATTTATATATGATAATGATTTTTATTTTATTTCTGATGGTTGCAAACTAAACTTCAGGCAATGACAAAAAAGGGAGCTAAAAATGAACTCTTAATCTTGAAAACTAAGCGTGCTGTGATTTAAAAAAAAAAACATTTTTTCCGCTTCGGCGCTCACTCGCGAACGCCGCCTGCATACGGGAGAGAAACCGATTTTTTAAAATAAGCGATTTCCTTCTGAAAGGATCTTCAGTCTTGGCCAGGGGATATTAAAGGGATTTTGACAAAGGAAAAATCTATTTCTTGGGGAAGACCTGTGTCGCCCAGTGAAATGCTCCTATAGCACTCATTTCTAGGT
>NC_087203.1:50478287-50500238 GCF_015104395.2 Macrobrachium nipponense | reverse complement strand
ACCTAGAAATGAGTGCTATAGAGCATTTCACTGGGCGAGACAGGTCTTCCCCAAGAAATAGATTTTTCCTTTGTCCAAAATCCCTTTAATATCCCTGGCCAAGACTGAAGATCCTTTCAGAAGGAAATCGCTTATTTTAAAAATCGTCTCCCGTATGCCGGCGGCGTTCGCGAGTGAGCGCCGAAGCGGAAAAAATGTTTTTTTTTTTAAATCACAGCACGCTTAGTTTTCAAGATTAAGAGTTCATTTTTAGCTCCCTTTTTTGTCATTGCCTGAAGTTTAGTTTGCAACCATCAGAAATAAAATAAAAATCATTATCATATATAAATATTGGGATATATGACAGCGCAAAAACAAATTTCATATATAATTGTATACAATCGCTCTGTGAGCAAAACGGTTTAAAGCTAACGAGTTAATTTTTTTCGTTGTATTGTACACTAAATTGCAATCATTTTGGTATATAGCACATTATAAAACTATCAAGGCAACACAGAGAAAATATTATCACAAAATGATGCATGAATTCGTAACGCGCCGACATAAAAAAAAGCTGTTTTCAAAAATTCACCATAAATCGAAATATTGTGCTAGAGACTTCCTGTTTGTTGCAAAATGAAGGTAATTGATTGAATATTACTAGACTGTAAGTGGTGTAGCTTACAATTGCAGTTTTCGACCATTTTGGTCGAGTTAAAGTTGACCGAAGGATGAATTTGTTCTATTACGTTATTTATATGAAAAAATTTCAAAACTGATAAAAGCTACAACCATGGGTTGTTTATTATTGTACAGTAACCTCCCGTTAACACGAGTTTCTGTTAACACGATTTCGATCTTACACGAGTTCAAAATCATACAGAAAATTCTGCTAACACGTAATATTCGATGTTACACGATTTGAATTTTCCGCTGAGAGCAAGAGCGCGGAAGATGTGGCGAGAGAGTGACTCACCCCACCTTTCCGCGCTCTCTCTCTCTTGCCTGCTGGCTCAGTGTGAAGCCAGCCCTCGCAGTGAGAAGAGCCAATATATTCTAGCATTGGTTAAACATAATAGTGCGTACTTTACTACAGGTAGTCGTCTACTTACGATGGCATTAGGTTCTGGCAGAGCTGTCGTAAATTGTCTTTCAGCAATATTGAGTAAATTGAATCATGTTTGTGCTGTCTTTTTATCCTTTTTACCATATTCAAACACATGCGTGTACATGTACGTATTTGTTCGTTTTGCATTTCATTGACAACTTACTAGCCTACATATACATTTTATATCATCCCAAAAATGTGCATGTATAGTACCTATTATTACGTTTAGCATATGAAATCTTATCATGCTCGAACTCCTTGATTGATACTTACTCTTATTACTGTATTTAACATTTTTATTGCAGGCATTCAGACCATCTGTCTGGTCTGTTTACATTTTCTTATCCCCGCCATTTGCATTGACAATCGGCTACACGTATTATATACATACTTTTATTTATTTATAGGTTTGAATTAAATGCATAATTTGTTATTATATTTGATTTATTTGCAAAACAGAAATACAAAATGAATTACTAAAATACGAATCTTACCATTTTCGAACAAAATTTTACTTCTGAAAATATAAAACAAAACATCGTCTGCTGTTTTCTCTAGCGACCGTTTGTACTGTTGCCAACACGTCTATGTACGTACGTAGTAATACACAAAGTTTTATTTAACAGTATGTAAATTATTTTTTCTTTATAAATTTCAGGCAAACTACAGTAATGCATAAGATTTAATTGATTTACAGTACAGAAAAAACTGAACATACAGAAAAAATAAAAATTACGAAACATTTGAAATTTGAAAAAAAAAAAAAAAAAAAAATTAATTGTCTGATGGTGGATGGCTGGGGATCGTCCGGGTCATCCGATTCCGTGGTAGTACTACTAGTAGTGGGGACAGGGGTAGACTGAGATGTTGGTTTAAACATAAACATGCTTAGTTTTGTTTGAATGGTCCGTTTTTTGTTTTTCTTCTCTTCATAAATTTCTCGGAGATGAGCGCGCTGACGGTAGCGGGAAAAAGTATCGTACGCGCGCTCGACGTATTTTAGCCAAATATAAAATTAAATATTATTGTATATTATTTATATTGTAGCTGTCCGTAAAGTCGGTCTGTCATAAGTTGCATAGTTCGTAAGTAGACGACTACCTGTATATAAAAATATATAAATAAAGTGGTTTTTTTTTCTGGCAAAATCCCAAAATAGATTAAGTTTCCCATTGCCCTGGAACGCTAACCCCCTTATTTCCATTATTTCTTATGGAGAATACTTCCCTGTTAACACGAATTCGGCTAACACGACCATCTCCAGGACCGTAACCCTCGTGTTAACGGGGAGGTTACTGTATTCTACATGAATTGCGCACATTTTCATATATAAAACTTTATGTAACGGCTAATTTAAAATGGTGCAAACATTACGACAATCGGACGAAAAAATTTATGATTTTTTCGGATGAGTTACCGCGTGGAGGTAAGGAAAAAGTTTATTTCATAAATTCACCATAAATCGAAATATTGTGCTAGAGACTTCCATTTGTTGCAAAATAGAGGTAAATGATTGAATATTACCATAATATAATAGTTTTAGCTTACAATTGCGTTTTTTTACCATTTCGTTTGAGTCAAAGTTGACCGAAAAAGGAAGGTTGAAATTTTGGGGGGCACATCGTTATTTATATGATATGAAAATATTTCAAACTGATAAAAGCTACAACCATGGGTTGTTTTTGGTTATATTCTACATAAAATTGCACACATTTTCATATATAAAACTTTATGTAACGGCTAATTTAAAATGGTGCAAACATTACAACAATCACACAAACAAATTTCTGATTTTTTTCGGAAGAGTTACCACGTGGACGTAAGGAAAATGTTTTTTTTTTTTTTTTTTTTCATAAATTCACCATAAATCGAAATATTGTTGCTAGAGACTTTCCAATTTGTTGCAAAATAAAGGTAAATGGTTGAATATTACTAGAATGTAAGAGTTTTAGCTTACAATTGCATTTTTTTACCATTTCGGTCGAGTTAAAGTTGACCAAAGGTTAATATTTTGGCACTTATCGTTATTTATACGAAAATATTTCAAAACCGATAAAAGCTACAACCATGGGTTGTTTTTTGTTGTGTTGTATTCTACATGAAATTGTGCACATTTCCATACATAAAACTTTATGTAACGGCTAATTTAAAATGGTGCAAACATTACGACAATCGGAACGAAAAAAATTTATGATTTTTTCGGAAGAGTTTACCGCGTGGAGTAAGGGAAAAAGTTTATTTTCATAAATTCACCTAAATCGAAATATTGTGCTAGAGACTTCCATTTTTTTGTTGCAAAAATAGAGGTAAATGATTGAATATTACCAGAATATAATAGTTTTAGCTTACAATTGCGTTTTTTTACCATTTCGTTTGAGTCAAAGTTGACCGAAGGTTGAAATTTTGGCACATCGTTATTTATATGAATATGAAAATATTTCAAAACTGATAAAAGCTACAACCATGGGTTTTTTTGTTTTTTGGTTATATTCTACATAAAATTGCACACATTTTCATATATAAACTTTATGTAACGGCTAATTTAAAATGGTGCAACATTACAACAATCACACAAAAAATTTTCTGATTTTTTCGGAAGAGTTACCACGTGGACGTAAGGAAAATTTTTTTTTTTTTTTTTTTTCATAAATTCACCATAAATCGAAATATTGTGCTAGAGACTTCCAATTTGTTGCAAAATAAAGGTAAATGGTTGAATATTACTAGAATGTAAGAGTTTTAGCTTACAATTGCGTTTTTTTACCATTTCGGTCGAGTTAAAGTTGACCAAAGGTTAATATTTGGCACTTATCGTTATTTGATACGAAAATATTTCAAAATGATAAAAGCTACAACCATGGGTTGTTTTTTTGTTGTGTTGTATTCTACATGAAATTGTGCACATTTCCATATATAAAACTTTATGTAAACGGCTAATTTAAAATGGTGCAAACATTACGACAATCGGACGAAAAACGAAAAAATTTGATTTTTTCGGAAGAGTTTTTACCACGCAGACGTAAGGAAAAAGTTTATTTCATAAATTCACCATAAATCGAAATATTGTGCTAGAGACTTCCAATTTGCTGCAAAATAAAGGTAAATGATTGAATATTACTAGAATGTAATAGTTTTAGCTTACAATTGCGTTTTTTTACCATTTCGCTCGAGTCAAAGTTGACCGAAGGTTGAAATTTTCGCACTTATCGTTATTTGTATGAAAATATTTCAAAACTGATAAAAGCTACAACCATGAGTTGCTTTTTGTTGTATTCTACATGAAATTGCGCACATTTTCATATAATAATACTCCATGTAACGGCTAATATAAAATTGGGCAAAAATTATGTCAAAGTGACGAAATAATTTTCAGAGATGTGTCACTGATGCTTTTTAGTGCGAGAAGAAAGAAATTCGCTCTTGCGCGCCGGATAACGATTGTAAACAAAACAATGCCTTGATCCGTGAGCTCCCAGCACCCCCCAAGGGGCGTGATTCAAAAGTTTTCGCCTAGTAGGCCTATATCTATTTTTCTGCGAATTTAAAAAAAAAAAACTTTTTCGTCGACGTACCATACGTCCAATCAGCAACCGACAGACAATTTTCGTTGACGTTTAATACGTCCAATCGGCGTTAAAGGGTTAAGGTTAGTGTCTCAATAAAAAGGCAAACCCACACTCCTTTCCTAGGTTGCATGATTTTAAGAACGTAAGCACGTTCTTGGCCTTATTCAGAAATATCTCTTTTGAAGAGGTCTCCAAACATACAGGGTGGTCATCAGAGACAGTATATTCTTACTGCCATGAGCTCAAACAAATTTGATTACACTGTGTATCATAGGCGCTACAGCGTAAAACCAGGGATCTTTGTAAAGGGTGGGTATGCAGACTATCGCGGGGGAAGGTGTGACAAGACGTCAACCATACCCAACATACTTGGGTAAGGCGCACTACAAAACTCACCCTAAAAAACATAAGTTTTTGTATAGTTTCTTTCTGTTACCAACCTTGTGGCTTGATGTCGGACTAGAAATGTTTAGTTTTCCTCTTAGGGCTTATGAAATTAAAATTTTGAGAGTTTAAGCCTTTCATCACTAGTCAATTTCTTTGTAAAGCTCTGTGAGGATGAAACAAGCAACTACACTATAAAAAACTGTTTTTGATTTAAGAAAAGGCTATTTTTGGTAGTTTCTGTTAAGTCCTCAAAACCCTCCCACTTCCCTGATGAAAGGCATGGATTTGGGCAAAAAAAAGGGATCATCCTATGCTGACCAACAGAGAATAACTGGTACTTGGTCTTTACCGTACTGGCCCCGTCATAAACAAGATGACTGATGTGTACATGTAATAGTTTGTTTCTTTTTCCAGATTTTGACATTGAAAAAACTGAGTTCAGCTTTGCTGAAGATGATAGAAAATGGCCCTCTTGTCTTTGAATCCATTACATATATACTCCAATACATCATAGAAATTCCAAATTTCAGGTTAGAAATAAAGTTGGTGTATTTGTAGCTATGTCAAAATAATATTTATATTTGGAAAAAGGTATTATATTTATCTTTTTATATATATTTTTTTTTTTTTTTGTGGAGTTTTTCAAAAGAAAATTAATGAAAGAAGGAACTTAAAGTAGATAAAAAAAATTGATGTGAGAAAGAAACTCAAGATCTTCCTGTATATTTAGGTCCTTGGTTATCATCAAACTGTTAATGGTGATCCGGTTTTATGGGACTTGACTAGTGCCATAAAATCAGCAATTTGTGGCACCATAAACGCACCGAGTTTGGTTTTCGGTGCTATAAGGTGCTGTTAATAGAGTTTATGGTGCCATAACATACCCAACAGAGGCACCATTAACCGGTTATCAGCGTCATAAGTGCTATAAATCGCAGAGTTTAGGTTAATAGCAGTTTAGTTTGTCAGCATCCCAACGAGAATGTAACCCCCGCTGATAACGGGGGGACTGCCTGTATACTTACCAAGTAATTACAGATTTGAGGCCACCTGCCTCCCCTTGCAAGAACTAAGGGCATAAACAAATTGTCGGGTATTTGCCGAGTCGTTCCTCTCTCTCCGGTAGTGGGCAGGGCTGTTCTGACACTAAAAAGAATTGCAACTGCAGATTTCAAACTTTAGCTGAAGTTAGTTAGAAACTATAGTTATGTAATTACTTGGTGATTATATACAAAAAGTGATTTTATTATAAAAATGGCATTTTCATGTAAAGCTCAGACAATAGATTTGGCAAAAGTTTGGAAATTTTTTCATTTTTTCATTCCCTGAAGTCCACAGTCTATGGAGGAATCTTGACAAGGCAGAATGTTACCTTAATTAGCAAGGAAGTCTATTACTACTCACTTAGTAGAGCATTCCAAATTACAACGGATCATATAGTCTAAGGTGACATGAAACATACTAACCAACTTCATAGCCTAAGAGACCTACGTGACCGACACCCAGATTCCTATGCTCATTTTCTGTCGACATTTCAAGGTTATAACATTACATTGCATTGTGTATATTAATGAGTATACAATGGACATAAACTTACTATTGTTATGAATGGCAAATTTGTTATCTGGCCCAAATTAGTTGAGACTGGCTTTTAGCATGGTCTCCACTTCGTAATCCTCATTCAAAGAACACCCGAAGAAAACTATCTTTATTTTAGATATTCTTATCTCCTAAAGGCACTTTCCTTAAAAGAACTTTAAACTTAAATTACTCAAGAAGTGTGCAGGTCAGTAGACCATTAACTTCTGGGAGACCACTGGGGTTTTGTCTTAATTATGGCCTGAGTTCCACGAGTCATTTCAGCACAACCTCACACTGGTTGATGTAGCAAGACAAACTAACTGACCATCGTCGGCCAACACCAATGCATTCAGGCAACTACCCAAACAAGGAAACAACCGACGACCAGTAATTAAGAACTATTACACATATACTTACAAACTAATATAATATGAAATAACTCAACTCAGTGCTTTTCCTAACTAAATGCAAATACAACAAAACATATCTTCCTTTCATACAATACACATTTCCACTTACCTAAATGAGGAAAATATATGCAAAGATAAATCACAACTTGTGGTAAAGTACAACCTCTCTTGTTGAAGTTTCGACATATAGTTTTACAACAGTCTTGTTTTTTATCAATGCCTTACTGGCTTCTGCAGCTACTCTGAGCATGTTTCCTTTCTGGTTCAAGGGAGTTCCACTTGACAATGCCTTAGAGAGAGAGAGAGAGAGAGAGAGAGAGAGAGAGAGAGAGAGATCGAGAGATAGAGAGAGAGAGAGAGAGAGATGATGAGAGAGGATGGATGATTAACGATTGAATTAGCTGTTGGTGAGGTCTGGGTTATCTGCTGGTGCAGTTAGGTGTTAGTTGTTGGGATCAGAATTTTGAGGCAGTCTTTAGTCAGTCTTGGGTTAGAGCCTGTGATAGTCATTAGTGTCAGCAGCAGTCTATTGAAGGCATTGAAAGTCAGTTAAGTTGTGTGTTACTGATTTTTTGTTTAGTTGTTGTTGAGTTGATATTGTTTGCTATGGAGTTGTGCTTGTGAGTTCCTGTTGGGTTGTATGCGAGTTGTTATGGTTGGGGGTTGTTGTTGTTGTTGGGGAGCTGTTGTGCTTTTTTGGTGTGGTTGTTAGTTGTTGAGGGTTGTTGTTGGTGATCTGTTGTGATTCCTTGGTGTTGTTAGTGGGTATGTGTTGCCTTTTTGTGTTGTTGTTTTTGTGTTAGTGGTTGTTTATGCAGTGGTCTTTTGTTGTGGTTGTTTGTTATTGTGTTGTTGAGTTGTGGTTGTGTTCCTTGTTTGTTTGCTGTGTTGTTGAGTTGTGGTTGTATTCCTTGTTTGTTGTTGCATTGTAGAGTTGTGGGTTGTGGTTCTGGTTGTTGTCTTTGTTGTTGGTGGTGTCTAGTGACCGCAACCAGCGGACAGCACGGCATAGCTGAGTATCTGGTGTGGGCTGAGTACGTTTTTTTTTTTTTTTTTTTTTTTTTTTTTTTGTATAGGTAGGTCAATTGTCCTGTGTGTATTCAGTTGAAGTAAAGAGGAAAGTGTGACTGAGGGTGAGTTTGGCAGCTGGATTGGTTAAGCTTATGTGGGGGGATTTTGCCCGCTTGTTTTTGAGCTTGTGATCCCACCACATTATTTTTTGGCGCCCTAACAGGGACTGCTGGTGTGGCAGCTGCAGGAAGATTCGGGTAGTGAGTTGTGATTGGTGGGAGAAAGTGATGGAAGGGTGAAGGTGAGATGGAGAGGCTAAAGGAGATTTTATGGTTGGCAAGGGAAGATAAGGAAGATTCAAGTGGAAATGGAGGTTGAGGGTAGAGTGTAAGGAGCTGAAGAGTGAGTCAGAGGAAATGAGAGGAATGCTAAGGAGTGCGAAAGTGGAAATGAAAGAAGAGGTGATTGGAGCGGAAGAAAGAATGGTTGAGAAAATGGATGAGGAATTCGGAGTAATGATGAATGCAGTGTGCAGGAGATGATGAAGGGATTCATGGGAGAGGGAGCAGTAGTAGGTAGGCCTACTGGGTCTTGTGAAGGGCCAGGACTGGTAAAGAAAGTGGAAGAGCAAGTGGATGAGAGTACGAGTGATGAAGGTGATGTGGTTGTGATAGGTAAGGGAAAGAAGGGGAAGACACAGGATAAGGGTACACCTGAGGACAAGAATAAGAAGGGGGCTGAGGAAAAGAAGAAGAATAAGGGAAAGAAGGCTAGTAAGGGTGACAGACATGATGAGACTAGGACTGAATACATTGGGGAAAGGGCTGAGAGTGATTTAGATAGCAGTGAGTGGAAACAGGTGGATAGAAAGAAGAAGCGTAAGAAGAGCGTAGTCAAGAGTATGGACGTGAGTATGGAAGTGGATTTGCTGTATTCGGAAGAGTGAAAGAAGGATCAGAATGGAAGTAGCGAAAGTGAGAGTGAGCAGGAAGTGCAAAAGGTTGTGTATATGAGAGAGGTACCCTGATGTGCACAATACAAGGAATGTGGTGGTAGGGATATAGGGGACTTTTTTTAAGGAATATGAGAAGTATTGTGAAGCTAAGTATAGGGATAACAAGAAAGTTTGGGCAAGAGAGTTAGGTAGCTTTTTGACAGGATTTTTGTTGAGTATGTATGGCGTAAGGATGAGTGTAGGAAATGTGCTGTATGAGAGTGTGAAAGCCAGGATGGTAGAACAGGCAAAGAGGATAAAGAATAGCGTTAGATATAGGAGAAAGCATAATTTTGAAGAGGCAAGAATGAATGTTGGTGAGTCGTTGTCAGTGTATGTCTGTAGGTTAGAAACATTAGCCAGGAAAAAGTTTGGGGACGAAGGGATAAATGAGTGTGAAGAGTTGGTGTGAAAGTTGTTGGCAACAGTACCAGAGAGTATATACAAGTTTATAAATCTAAAACGTAAGGAGAAAATGCGATGGACGAATGAAAGGTTGACGTGGAACGACATTACAGAAATAGTAGAGGATTACGAGCTAGATAGGTGTATGAAAAAGAGTAGAAGTGTTAGTGTTAGGACTGAAGTAGCTGAGGTTATACCAGAGTTTAAAAGCTATAGGGAGGCAGTTTTAGAAGAGCCGAGGCGAATGGCAGAGCAAGTGGTTGATAGGAGTGTTAGAGCAAGTAACGTGAATGTAATTAGTCCTAAAAGAGATAGGAGTGCAAGTGTCGGAAGCATAGGGTCAGTTAGTTGTGAGCAAGAGCAGCTGTGTTACAGATGTGGTAAGCCAGGACACAAGAAGAATGAATGTTGGTGGGCGTCAGGAATATGCTTCGGGTGTGGGCAAATGGGGCATTTAGTGAGCAAGTGTAAGAAAGTTAGGGATATTAAATGTTACAGGTGTGGACAGGTAGGTTACATAGCTAGTGGATGTTGGGATACCCGTATGAATGTGGTTTGCGGCAGCTGGGGGAAGAATGGGCATTATGCTAGGATGTGTAAAGAACAGCATGCAAAATGTGTTGAATGTGGAATGGAAGGTCATGTGGTGAGTGTGTTTAGGCAAAAGAGGATGAGTCAGGCTGGGAATTTGGGAAACTAGGAGTTAAGGGGATTCAGTTGGGTGGGTCCTCTAGTGTGCGACAGTATGTTTGGGAGAATGCGATGAGTGAGTGGTTGAAAATGAATAAATGTGAGCCAACTGTCAGTGAGCAAATGGGTCTGGAAGATTGGCAGTTGGTGTTGGTTGAGTATGGAAGAAAGCGGAAGAAGGTAAGGAAAGGGAATGAAAGGGAGAAACGTGAACTGCATGATAGAGGGATTAGTGTTAGGGTAAAAATGGTGGCTAAGGCATGTAATACGAATGACTTTGAGGGGAGGAATGATACATGTAGCATGTGTGGGTTTGAATTGTCAGGGTTTAGTGAAATTTCACTGGGAAGGGAATCAGGTGGTAAGGACGTGGTTGGCAGTATGAATGAGTCTCTTCTTGAGTTTGGCAGGAGTGTAAATGAGGTTATGGTTTGGTGGCAGAGTTGGCGAGAGGATATTAGGACAAAAGTTACTAGGGGTAGATGAGATAGTGAATGGGATTTGGGAGGATGATAGTGGGAGTCTGACAGGAAATGGTCTGGGAGAAGTTGATGGTGGTGTAATTGAGTGTGTGTATGAGGGCCTTCAAAGAAGATCCAGGGGGTCTGCGTCCGAGCGTCCGTGGGTTTTGCGGAAGGCTATTTAGTGTGGGTGTCGCGAGTGTAAGGAGACGCTGTCTAATGTAATGGGGGAGGAAATATGGGAGTTCCATTTGACAACGTCTTATATATATATATATATTATATATATATATACTTAGAGAGAGAGAGAGAGAGAGGAGAGCCAGAGAGAGAGAGAGAGAGAGAGATATATATAGAGAGAGAGAGAGAGAGAGAGAGAGAGAGAGAGGGCGTAATTGGTGGATGGATGGTTAACAATTGAATTGGCTGTTGGTGAGTTTTGGGTTGTCTGCTGGTGCAGTTGGTGTTAGTTGTTGGGAACAGAGTTTTGAGGCAGTCTTTAGTCAGTCTTGGGTTAGAGCCTGTGATAGTCATTAGTGTCGGCAGCAGTCTATTGAAGGCATTGAAAGTCAGTTAAGTTGCGTGTTATTGATTTGTTGTTTAGTTGTTGTTGAGTTGATATTATTTGCTTTGGAGTTGTTGTGCCTGTGCTGTTAGGTTTGTTGTGCTTGTGAGTTGTTATGGTTGGGGTTTGTTGTCGTTGTTGGGGAGCTGTTGTGGTTTCTTGGTGTGGTTGTGAGTTGTTGAGGGTTGTTGTTGGTGAGCTGTTGTGATTCCTTATTGTTGTTAGTGGGTGTGTGTTGCCTTTTTGTGTTGCTGTTTTTGTGTTAGTGGTTGTTTATGCAGTGGTCTTTTGTTGTGGTTGTATTCCTTGTTTGTTATTGTGTTGTTGAGTTTTGGTTGTGTTCCTTGTTTGTTTGCTGTGTTTTTGAGTTGTGGTTGTATTCCTTGTTTGTTTTGTGTCATTGAGTTGTGGGGTTGTGGTCCTGGATTGTTGGGTTGTGGGATTTAGGTTCTTGGTTGTTGTCTTTGTTGTTGGTGGTGTCTCAGCGACCTCGATCAGCGGACAGCACAGCATAGCCCTGAGTATCTGGAGTTGGGTGAGTACGTGTGTTTGGCAGCTGGATTGGTTAAGCATATGTGAGGGGGATTTTGCCCACAGGGCGGGTGCTTGGCTGAATATTCTCTTTTTGGAGTAATCTCTTCTATCTCTTGCCACAGTTCTAATGGATATATGTAACTTAATTACAGGTCTCATGAGCTGGCTATGAGCCATTCTTAGAATGGCTACACTTGGGACCTTGTCTCGCCCCATTTAAGACAAGACCACTTGGCCCCTCATCATGAATGAGGACTACTTCCCCTATCTTAGGCCAAGAGCTATGCATCGTTCCTACTCGGTGGGTTTCTCTCAGAGTTGTCAAATACTCCCTCTCCCATCTTTTTTATAGGTTGTAGCACAACTTGGACACATATGGGAATCTTTTCTTGGTTAACTCTTTCTCTCCAAAGGTAGGGTCACCTGAGATCTCCTCCTAATTTACTATTTCTCTTGGGAAGGACTTAAGCTGTCTTCCAAGAATCAAATGGTTAGGGGTCAAAATTTCCAGCTGATTCAAGTCCCCAGGTGTGTAACTTAATGGTCTATAATTAATTATTCCTTCCAGCTCCACTTATACACAGGTCAGTTCTTCAAAACTTAGTAAGGCCTGGCCTATGATCTTTTGAGGCATGTTTTCAGAGGTCCTATCAGTCTTTCCCATATAGCTCCAAACCATAGTGCTCTCACTGGAATGAACTCCCAGTTGCACTGTATCTCCAACAAATGGTCTTTTCTCCTGGGATTCTCCAACATGGTTTTATATTCTGATGCCAATACAAACATGGTGGTATTGTCTCTCAACTTGAATGCTGAAAAACCTTATGCTGCAGAATTTTCTAACTCATGACAAACGAGTCACAGGACTAGTTATCAACTAGTTCCACATGTATGCCTCTGGTTATCGGGCATGTAAATAAAATACTATGTATAAGAAAGGAAGAAAGAACTTGTATATGATATTTATTGATCTGGAAAACGTACATGACCATGTACCACGAGAAGAGATTTGGAGAAGTTTAAGGGCATGAGGAATACCTGAAGTGTGTGTAAATGTGGGCAGGGATATGTATGAAAATTGTTGTTCAACAACGGTTCGTTGTGAAGCAGGAGACTGCATACGATCCAGGGTACAGGTAGGCCTTCACCAAGGGTCAGCCTTAAGCCCATTCTTATTCACTCTGTTGCTGTTGCTGGATGTACTCAGAAGATCTGAGACGTGAAATCCCTGGATAATACTGCATGCAGATGATGGATTTTGTGTGCAACTGATGATGAAGAACTAAATATTAAAGTGGTGGGATGGAGGGACTGTCTGGAGGAGAGGGGTCTGCAAATAAATAGAGTCAAGACTGTTGGAATGTGCTGTGAATTTGAGGAAGCAGAAAGAGAAAGAAAAGTAGATCTTGAGATTGATTTTCATAAGTTAGAAGAGGTAGAAAGTTTTAAATATCTGGGTCTGTGATCCAAAATACTGGAGACTTTGATGAAGAGTTGACCAGAAGGATATAGTCAGGGTGAAATAGCTGGAGGAAATGTAGTGGGGTGCTGTGTAATCGAAGGATGCCGGTAAAATTAAGGAGCAAGATCCAGCCCCAGGTTGTGAGACCTGCAATGTTGTACTCATCCGAAACATGGGCAACTAAGAAGAGAGATAACAGGATTGATGTGACTGAGATGAGGATGTTGAGATGGCAATGTGGACTTACTAGAAAGGATAAAGTTAGGAACGAACATGTTAGAGGCACTCTCAAACTGGCACCAGCTTGAAACAAGGTGAGGGACAGTAGACACAGATGATATGGACATATAAAGAGACGAGAGGAAGACCTTCCAATAAGGAAGATGATGGAGATGGGACTACCAGGTGGGAAAAGGTTAGGTAGACCAAAATTGCGATGGATTGACTGTGTGAGAGAGACATGAGGGAGTTGGGATTGAGCAAGGAGGATGCACTGGACCGAGGGAGATGGAAGAGTGTGTTGAGGAACCATTATTGCAACCCCAAATAGGGACAAGTTTCTAGAGAAACAAGAAGAAGGAGAAGCCTTTATAGAACTCTGTCCATTTCCCCTAACCCATAATGTGCCGGTGTAATCCATGCCTTTGGTATTAAAAGGTTGCCAACATTGCACCCTGAACTCAGGTATTGGAGGAATTACATTGGACCTATATGGCCTCCCCTGCTTTCTCCTATAAATGGTGTAACATACCCCCCGTGAATAGTTGGAACCCCTATAAAAATGCTGAGAACAGCCTATTTTGTTAGTTAAAACTCAAGAAAAACCCACTAAAAATGTTTATATATGGTTTTTTAATAGTTTTATCACAAAGTGCATTTTATGATGAAATTGGTAAAAAAAAACCAAGAATTTCTGGATATTTCTCATGGAAAAATACTGCGAATAGGCGTATTTTTTGCGAATAATGGGGAGAAATGTTCCCGAGAGAAATCCGCAAATGCATGAGTCCGTGAATACTGGGGTGGGGGGGGCGGTTGTCCACTATACACCCATCACAATGTTCTTTAACAATTACCTGAGTAACATAGTAGCAACTCTTCGGCATTAGTATTGGAAATTTAGCTTTTTCAGGTAACTGCGTGTGTTCTAGTCTACCCCTACATCTCATTACTTTGTTGTCCAGGTAAAAATTCAACTGGTGTATGAGAACTAGTTTTGGTGTTCTTACCCCTTCATCAAACTCTATTCCTCTTTGGAAAATTCTCTTTTTATGAGGACAATAGTCTTATCCTTTGCCTCTTGGAGTTCTTCCAAAGTCATTTCACCAGTTAATTTCACATTGATTGAACTCCTACAATTGTTCAAAAATCGTAGGATTCATGCTGTGGTCTTATAGATTTTTTTGACCTTGCTGAATCTCTCCCAATTCAGCAAGTGAGTCTCACCGTTCAGGTTGTCCACTACAGTATTGACCAAAATGCTCTCTTCCCTACCCTGGCCAAGAGGAATTTTTTAACCAAGTGGTTCCCTCCCACCAGAAAGAATTATGCAAGATCATTTCTGTTCTTCTCCCACGTGTCAACCAATCACTGTGATTATCATCCGTAGACACATAGGACAAGATCATCTCTGAAATTATAGTTTATTTCCTGTACTCTATCTCACAAATACAGGGAGAACATTTTTCAACACTAGCCAACTTAGTGCGACTTTACTGTCTGACCAAACAAACAGTTCTACAAACTCATCCTTCTTGAAGGATTCTTGAATAAATTTGGCCATTCTTGCTGCCAGCAACAATGCCATCAATTCAAGTTTTGGGACAGTCATTTCTTTAATGGGCACCACTCTTGTTTTTGCCATAATCAAATGAGACTTTTCATTTTTAACTTTATATGTTACACAACCATAAGCTGTTTCACTGGCATCTCAGAATATTTGTAACGAGTCTCCCTTTCCTAGGTTAGTATTTCTAGGAAAGGAAATATCAAGACATTTCTCCAAGTCTTTGGATAACCAACCCATTGCTTTTGTAATGGGTCTGGGAATTGATCATCCCAATCCAACTGTTGCTTCCACAAATTCTGCAAGTATATCCTTGCCCTAATGGTAACAGGTAGAAGTACTCCTAATGGATTGTAAATTTGTGCAACTGTTTTCAACATTTCCCTCTAAGTCTGACTGGGCTCATTTATCTTCATAGGATGTAATGTCAAGGTATCTCTCTTTTTGTCCCTTCAATCATAGTTAAATCATTCGTTTCCACTGCCAGTTTTAAAATAGAAACCTGAGTCTCCTTGGTGGGAGAACACCAGCTTCCAGTTACCACATAACCAAATATGGTTGGTACCAATACTAAATTCTCAAATTTTCTAAATCGTGGATGTAGTACGTTGTACACATTGCCAACCCCTATCAACAACTCTGTAGGTAATTTTTTTCTGTATGAGTGTAGATCAGAATCTTTATCAGCCAGGCTCATTTTTGTTTTGCACGACCTAAAATTCTTTTTAACATTGAATTTCTGTGCATATTCTGATAGCTCATTTACCATTATACAGTCCATATGAATCAATCTACCCCAGTGAGGTACAGTGATGTTAATCATTTCATACTCTTTGGCTGGTTTCAAAGTCAAATAACCTCTCAATGCTCTCTTATAATGGAGTCCCTCAAGAGCACATCTTTTATAAAAGATCTCTCGGCATAGGTATCCAACGACCCTCTCATTCATACAATGTGACCTCTTTTATTCTACAGGGTTATTGTGGCTGTAGGTAAGATCAACTGTTTAGCCTTCTTATTTCCCTGTCCGATATTTGTCAGTGTGTTCCAACTTGTACCCCACCTTCCTTAGTCTTTGGTTGTTTCAATTGCATATGACTTTATGATGTCTAGCAGTGCAACCATTGTTACAGCTTTCCCTGTCACAATCGGAAATGAAATGTTTATTGGATGCACATAAAAAACAGACCCAGAGCTCTAAGTTTTTCTACCTTTCCTCCTCTGATTACATGAGTCTTACAATGTGTCCATATATGATTGCCTCTGCAAAGTGCACATCCTTTAGCCTGGTTTACCTTGGTTTTGTTCATATTTTTAGGCTCCACTGATGGTTTTTTTGGTTTCATAGACTGTCTTTGTTCTACTGTGAAAGTAGATACTGTAGTGAAGGGTTTAGCTTTTACAGTTTCAGTCTGTGGAAAAGCCCTCAAATTGTGTATCTCCTCTTCAAGATACATTTTGAAGGTGTCAAATTTCAGCCAATCCTCCCCACACCTATGTTTTATTGTTTCACTACACTACTAGGTAACTTGGTGTAGAGCAAATTGGTATACAACACGTTCAATTCCAACTGCTTACTCCAATGATCTTTTGCAACATGCAAATTGCACCCTGAATCTTTGTAGTGACTGCATCTATATTAGGAGTCTCAGTCTGGAAGAGTTTTGTGACTGAACATGGCTTTATTTCATCTTTCCTGCCAAAAGTTTCTTTCAACAATTTCACTGCTAGGAAAGATTTGTCTCCTTGTAATTTAAAACCAGATATAATTTCCAATAGGAACATTTTTTTGTACACTTTCAGTCAGTACATTGGTGTACTGATACTACTTCAAACAGTTCCCAAAATGAATTCCTTTC
The DNA here is from genome assembly GCF_015104395.2 of Macrobrachium nipponense. Classification (NCBI taxonomy): domain Eukaryota; kingdom Metazoa; phylum Arthropoda; class Malacostraca; order Decapoda; family Palaemonidae; genus Macrobrachium; species Macrobrachium nipponense. The sequence goes on along the minus strand of NC_087203.1, from coordinate 50,483,440 downwards.
AGATACATCACCATCGAAATGTTTGATGTCTAATTTAGGCAGCTTTACACTAGCTTTGACAGACAAGATTGGTGCACTAGGTTTATTTCATAGGTAGAAGACTCATAATGGAGAAATGTGATTATGAATTTCAGTGCCTATTTGGTCAGGCTGTCCTGTAGGATCAGTCAAACAGCAGTACGTATTTCACTATCCAATTGCTGGACCTTCTGTAAGTACCCCTTCAGTCTCTCAATGAAGAAATACTATGAATATCACCTGTGCCAATAGTGGTTTCAACCTTTTTTGACCGATTGGTTATTGCAGACGTAAAACCTGCCCATCTTTTCAATTCATCTATGCCAGACATCTTAAACTATAATTTACCAACACCAAAGTATAAGTTTTAATAGTAAAAAAGGTATACAAACTGTTTGAAAATGAAAGTAATTTCTTGTTTTCTTTTCAACAATTGATTTAGTAGATTCTTTCGTGCTCGATATCTAGACCTAGGGATGTTTCTAGGAGCATTACGAATCTCTAGACTAACCACCATAACCTTACAATTATAAATACCTTTCAGTCCAGTCTTGCTACTAGCACCAACATCTTATTCTTGATCTTGTTTACTAAATCTGGATTGTCATCATTTACATCAATAGCGTTTCCTCCAATGGAGGGGCAAATCCCTATACTACAACACTGGCCAAATTCCTATAGTACTCATTTTCAATCAACATTAAAGATATAACATTACATTGTGTTGTACATTAATAAGTATACAAATGGCATAAACTATTGTTGTTATGAATGGCAAATTCGTTTCTGGCCCAAATTAGTTGAGACTGCCTTTTAACAGTCTCCACTTCAAAATCCTCATTCCAAGAACACCCCAAGAAAACTACCCTCATTCTAGATATGCATATCTCTTAAAGGCACTTTGAACTGAAAATGCTCAAGAAGTATGCAGGTTAGTCTACCCGATGATTTCGGAGATCACTGGGGTGTTGTCTTAATTATGGCTGAGTTCTGTGAGTGATTTCTGCACAACCTCACACTGGTTGATGTTGCGAGACTAACTGACTGAAAATCGTCGGTCGACACCAAAACATTCAGGCAACTTCCTAAACAAGGAAACAACTGACAACCGGTAGTTAATTAAGAGCTATTACACATACTACACACAAACTAATTCAACAAAATTGAGCAAGAGGGGCATAAGGGAATAGATGTCTTGGGGGTAAAAAAATCCTCTTCATTGCATCAGTTTGTGTTTTTTACAAGCTTGGCTAACAAGGCAATTTAACACTGGAAAGAAAAATCTAATGGTGTGAAAAATAAAAGCTAGGGCAAATAAGAAAAGCTAATAGTATATCAACCATTTCTCCCTTGAGATTATAGTGTTTTTGGGTACTTAAATACATTTATATCATTAGAATTTCAATATTTCACATTTAAACATTGAACTTTTCTATTATCAAACAAGTATTACTGTTATTTTCAGCAACATTTTGCAACCATGAAGTACTGGGTTCAATAAGTTTAATTTCAGCGCATTTGAATGGGGAAGTGTTATGAAAAATGTGTATGTTCAACTGAAACTTGTATCATACATGTATCAGATTCATAGGTATGAAAACTATATGATTGGCAACAGTTCCTTAAAAGTAAGTATGTACAACTTGTGTTCAGTATGAAACATGCTCAACTGAAACTTGATTCCTCTAATTCCTCTCATCTAGAAGGAAGGTGCGAGTCTTAAATAACATCATAAGTCTATACGTAGTAACGATAAGTAAGATCTTCAAAAATGGAGAAATTGGATGCAGGGAAAAAACTAAATGAAAAAACTTTTTCACAACCTTATTTCTAACTAAGTTAAACGTTGCCAGCAGGCAAAGTTATCTGACTGTCTAGCCTTGATTCTACATTTAAGCATCGACACTGTTGTTGTTGGCCTCGACTTGAACTCTACAACTTGACAAATTAGTCACAAATGCTAGAAGGTTTAAGAAGATAGCCTGAAGTTCTAGGAAGCTGATGTGCTTGTGACTTTTCTCCTTGGACCAAGCCTTTTGAACTTGGAGCTCAAACAAAATGAGCTCCCATCCATTATGTGGACAAGGCATGAAAATTGGTTATCACTCCCCTAGTTGAGATTACGAAGGACAGACTTATTTTCATTTGTTGGGAGGGATCTTGGCAACTGGAGAGACTGATGCCAATAAGCAAAATTATTCTGATTTTGTCCATTGGCAATGGCAGTGGTGTTGTTGACCATGCCTCCAGTGTAGGGACTTGACAAGTTAGTCATGAATGCTTGGAAGCATAAGAAGAATGCCCAAAGTTCCAGGAAGTTGATGTACATGTTGCCTCATCCTTGGACGCAAAGAGGTGTGCTTGTCTTCTCAGTTTTGAGGCATCCTTCAGCAGGTTCTGGTTATTGCTCTTACTGAGGTGAATATCTAATCTGAGGCATAGGTGGCTTTGTAATAGGAGATTGGTTAAAGCTGAAGAGACTAAATGCAGAAAAGACAGTAAGAGACCAACATATCAGTAGAAACTTGATGGCTAATCAGCACTTGCCAAGACATGGGCTTTGAGCAAGGAAGAGAAATGAACTTGATGATTTGGATGGACTAATTCTAAATCAGTGTCAGTGTACTACTGGCAAGAAAAATAGATGCAGTTTTCTTAACTCGATAATGCCATACCTGGCAACTCTAGAAAGGGAGTGGAGCTTCAAAATCATGGTGTTTGTTGTTTCCTAGGTTTCCAGTAACTTTAAACCATAAAGATTCTGTAGAATCATTTACAGACAGTCCCTGGTTATTGGCAGTGGGTGTGCCAATAAGCGAAAACCACCATTAACCAAAACTCAGTGATTTATGGCACCATAATGGTGCTTATGGTGCCGATAACCGGAACTTGCCCTGTTATGGCGCTATAATTTGCCGATTTTGTGGGGCTAGACAAGCGCCATAAAACCAAATCGCAGTTAACAGTCTGCAAATAACCGAGGACCGCACGTATACTTGAATGTAGTAACAGGCACTATATTATTCGTTAATGTATTTTTTGGTAAGGTCAGTTCAGATCTTTCAACCACATGGCAAAGTAAAGTAATGCAGCTGTGTAGGCTAACTACGAACTGCTTGTAATGGGAGCAAAGCCAGAAAATCTTTGAGCTGACAGGCAACTTCAACCATGATAAAGATTTATTTTTAATGACAGTAGCTTTGTAAACAGCAACTAGCATTCGATCCATGTTGACGTCTGCTAACTTTAAATTCTTTGGAATATAAACCAATGGAGTCTTGTGGAAAGATGGTGTTGCTTGAGCATGTGCAGTGTGTTTAACAAGTTGGAGCAACTGCAGAGTCATTTACATGCAGGTTATGGCTGATTCATGGTTTACATCAAGCAAAAAGAATAATAATTGATATCACTGTTACTGTGCAGAAAGCTGAAGAGATTCTGAGTTGTGTACAGTGCTACATGCACATTGACAGTGAAGAGAGTAGTTGATATCGTCTAATGGATCTAGATGAAAAATATATGGAGTGCAGTATTTTTCTTTTGGTGTCTATAAGAAAAAGAGACTGTGCTTTGGTACATTTTACACTAAAATTGTCGGCACAATATGATTAATTTTTTGTTGTGATTAGACGAACTTCACATTTTAAGCTATTGTTAAGAGCTCACTGTAGTGTTATTTTAATTGTTTTTTATATCTCGAGATGAAAGATAGCCTTTCATTCAACTCAAGCAGTGATAAAATTTCTTTTCTAAAAAGTGATGATACATTATAATAAACCTTTCTTGCTTTTTCACATGGCAGACGCATCATATACCACCATGAACTACATTAAGAGGCATAACTTCTGCTTGTCAGCTTCTTCATACATAAAAACTTGGTAGCTTGGCAAGTGAAATCTTAAATATATTTCTGGGCTTAACCTGTGTCGCCCTGTGAAATGGTTCCTTTGATACTATTTCTTAGGAATAAATATTGCTATTCATCCTAGAGAAAAAAGAAACAATATAATGCCAAGATAAATGGCTCGCTCACCTCTAATAGAAGTGTCGGTATAGTAAGGAGCGAGTGGAATCACTACCAGGGGTCCCTTGCCATTTAGCTTCTTCCTTCAACAAAACCCCGAACTACGGAGGAGCCGTGCTACAGCTCCCGGTCTACTACTACCGTGAGCGCCTCCGACGCCTGAGACTTCATTCCTTCGATAGCGCGCTTTACCATCACACGTTAAAATTTTTCTGTGCTGTGTATTCGCTTATGTCTGGATTTATCATTTATTTCAAGATGTCTTCAGCTTCTGCTTCTAAGTTAAGTACTGTTTGGGGTTACTGATCTCATTTTATGATGATCTTCGTGTTTTTTATATATTCGGAGCCTTATCGGCCGGTATGCCCCTCAACCGCATGGCGGTACGGGTTCTCTCTTTCGGTCTTCCATACCGTTAGGGATTTCCCTTCTCACAGTACTTTAGATATGGTTACTTACACATAGTCTCTATATCTTTTATGCAGTTAGCTTATTAGTTAGGCCTCCACGGGGCACGCTCCGACCGCACGTTCGGACCTTAGTCTAGCTACGCCTTACGTTGTTAGGAGTTTTTATCAGTCATGGTTTTGAGAGTCATATCATCATATTATTCTGATGTTTCCTCTTACCTTCTCTAGTTCCTGATTACCAATTAATAATATTGTAGGTACTAGGTTGGGCTAACATACACCATGCTTCGGTATGGCGATTAGCTTACCCTGTTATCACTATTTTTACCGTTAGGTTAGGCTTTCATACCCCAATTGTCGATTGGTGATTAGCCTGCCCCCCGTTTTCTTGAACTAGAGGTTAGATTAGGCTAACATACCCCTTTCTTCGGATCGGCGATTAGCCTATTCTTCTGATTGCTTAGCTTCGTGTTCCCCGTGTTAGCCTACCTTTAAGATATCGCTTTGATTTTATTATTTGATGATTTATTATAAGTAATCCTATATATATCAGTGATATTGATGTTGTTCCGACGGCTCTTCCCCACTTCGTGTTTATCACCTGGCTGGGAAGACCACTGGTCGATCGCGGTGAGCCACCCGGTTACGGGGTCCCCCACCCGTCCCCCCATTTCCCCCTCCATACATTGCCATCCACGTCG
>NC_087203.1:50442885-50477787 GCF_015104395.2 Macrobrachium nipponense | reverse complement strand
CTCATTTCTAGGTATAAATAAATGCTAAATATACCAGAGAAAAAAGCCATATGGAATGCTGGAGTTACTACCTCCAGCTGGCTCACCCTTATAGGGTGTGGGTAAAGCACAGGGGCGAGTGGAAGCCACTACCACTGATACTTTACCAAATAGAAGTCTCCCCTCCCAAAATCCTTCTCTAGAGAGGTGCTGTTACAACGTCTACCTTCCGCTCGCCACTACTACCCCTGCCCGAAACCCTCATTCCTGAAATATGCACCCAAGCTTGGGCCAGCTAAAGGGTGGGGAAAAGGTAAAAGAGAGGGATGGGTTCACCGGGCGACACAGGTCTTCCCCAGAAATAGATTTTTCCTTTGTCAAAATCTCTTTTCTGGGCTCGACCTGTGTCAGCCGGTGAAATAGTAGCAGAGAATTGGCCATACAAGCTTGGTAAGCAAAAAATTATATGAAAGGAAAATAAAAATTCCTTAAAATTATTGTTTTAATAACCAAGGTAAGAATAACAAATTACAAGTGGTAAAAAAGCACCTAATATGACCAAATCCATACTATCCTGGGAAAGCAACAGGTAATGAACATAAAAACAAATATAATAAAGGACTATGCACATGTACAGGAGTGGGTTGAAGAGCAATCCAGTCCGGAACAAAAGGCAGAAAGGGAAGGATTACAAGCGAGGCAGGTAGGTGAGAGTGAGTACCAAAAGATAATTAATAGCAAAATAATAAAATACAGATATAGAGTTACATAACTAGGCCGTATCAGGGGAGACAATGTTCCCTGCGGCCACTGCCGAATATTTAAGGGCCTCTAGATTTTTCAGATAGTGGCGTTTAAATACTGTCGGGGATTTCCAACCCGTATATTTTTTAAGATCCTCGAAGTTCATATGATGAAAATAATTAACTGAGGTAGCCACTGCCTGGATATCATGGCCATGAGGGACTGAATCCGGATTGGCTTGTTTAATAAAATAAAGAATTTGTTGTCTGATTGCCTTCAAGGAAATGGTTCCACCTTTCTCTCTAATAAAAAGAGGACCTGAAGACTTTTTAGAAGTTCTGCCCAGATAAGATTTTAATGTAAAAATAGGACATAATGATGGGTCCTGTGGAAGAGGGACAATCTTCCAAGGAGACCACCTGTTTTGCTAAGAATTTCCGATCTGGAGAGAGCAGAACTTCTCCTGACGGGAGGAAATCAATATGATTTGGTTCTCTAGAGAGAGCCGACAGTTCAGATATTCTGGCGCCTGAGGCCAGGCTCATTAAAAATAATGCTTTCCTGAGAAGGGTTATATATGAGCATGATTTGTTTATCAGTATCAGAAGCCAACTTGAGTACGTCATTCAAAAACCAGGAGACCATGTGAGGGCCGTCTACCGGTCTCAGACGAGCACATGCTCTAGGGATAGACGAGAAGTACAAATCTGTTAAATCAATATTAAAGCCAAACTGAAATATCTTCTTCAAGGCAGATTTAGTTGTAGTAATGGTACTAGCAGCTAGGCCTTTTTCGAACAGTTCTAAAAAATGAAATTGTCAGATTCGTAGTCATCTTCTGGACATCTGATTCTTTTAGAAGATGGCTAGCTTCCTTACTGTCAAATCATACTGCCCGAGTGTTGATTCTCTTTTGTCTGACTCCACGAACAGGGTGTTTAGTGGGTCAATACTAGCATCCTTCTGTGCCGCAAACTTCATGAAGTCCATAAAGTTAGGGCATTCAGAATTCTTGACGAAGCTGACACAGTCCGAGTTTTGTACTATTTGAGTCAGTTTTGGGTTGGGAATCTGTCTGGGATGGAGTTTCAACTCTAGTAGAAGAGGAAACCAATTGCTCTTCAGCCAGTTGGGTGCTACCAATGCTATCCGTCCTCTGAAAGATCTGAGCTTGTGTAGAACTTTCAGCAAGAGGTTTATTGGCGGAAATAGGTAAATCTTCTGCCAATTGTGCCAGTCTATGGACATCGCATCTGTGGCGTGAGTCAGAGGATCCAGATTGGGAGCCACATAACACGGAAGTTTGTGATTGGACTCCGTGGCGAACGGGTCTACCTGAAGGCCCGGGATTTGTTGGCAAATCCAACGGAATGATTTTGCGTCCAAGGACCACTCTGACTCCAGCGGAGCTGTTCTGGATAGTGAGTCCACAATGACATTCCGTACTCCTGCCAGGTGAGTAGCTAACAGGTGCCATTGATGTTTTATTGCCAACGAAAAAATTGCAATCATCACATGATTTATTTTGCTCGACTTGAAGCCTCCTCTGTTTATGCAATAAACTATCACTGCGCTGTCCGAGACTAGACTGATATGAGTGTTCCTGGCTGGAGCTAGTCGTTTCAAGGTCAGAAAAATGGCCATTGCCTCTAATACGTTGATGTGGAACTGGCGGAACGTTGTCCACCATGTTCCTTGAACCTTCTTGTACTGAGAGTAGGCCCCCCATCTGCTTAGAGAGGTGTCCGTGTGGACTATCAGAGATGGTGGGGGAAATTGTAGTGGCACCGATTTGGAAAGACTCCGGACTTCCATCCATGGGCGGAGTCTTTTCCTTAATATTGACGGAATCAAGGAGATTTTGTCTCTGAACTTGTTGTTGGCTCTTTTCCGCTAAACTCGAATGATATCCTTCAGTCTGGCTTTCAACAGAACATCTGTTATTGAAGCAAACTGAAGTGAACCTAAGATTCTCTCTTAGGTACGACGAGAAGCCCGTTTGTTCTTGCGGAATTGTCTCGTAGCTTTCGCTATCTCTCTGCACTTCTCTGGCGGAAGAGATAGTTTGTGTGTGGTTAGGTCCCATTGATTTCCCAACCATTTGAAAGCGAGACACCGGAATGAGACGGGACTTCTCCTTGTTTATCTGGAAACCCAGGTAGCCTAGGAATTTTATTACTTTGGCTGTTGCCTTGCGACATTCCTCGTCGTTGGTTGCCCAAATGAGCCAGTCGTCTAGGTAAGCTACTAACATCACCCCCTGAGCTCTTAGTTTCTGTACTACTGTCTCTCCTAGTTTGGTGAATATTTTGGGCACTATGTTGAGCCCGAATGGCATGACTCTGAACGAATAAGCTTGTTTTCGTAGTTTGAAGCCTAGGTACGGAGAGAAGTTTCTTGCTACCGGTACATGATAGTAAGCATCTGTAAGATCGATAGAGGTGGTGACAACCCCACAGGGAAGTAAGGTCCGCACCTGGGAGACGGTTAGCATGCGGAACTTGTCGCATTGAATGTATGAGTTGAGATGGGACAAGTCCAGAATCACTTTTCGTTTGTCCGAGTCCTTCTTCGGTACACTGAACAAACATATTTGGAATTTCAGGTGACTGACTTTCTTTATTGCCTTCTTTTGACGAAGGTCTGTCGTTGGAATCTGATGGAAACTGACTGGTGAAGGAGGCCCTTTCTTCCATCTCCACCCCAGACCTTTCTATACAATACTGTGGGCCCACGTACTGAAGGTCCAATTGTCCCTGTAGAGGTACAGTCTCCTGCCTACCTGCAGAGACTCATTGACTGGTTGAGGTCTTACTTCCTCTGCCTCCTCTGAAGCCTCTGCCTCTAGAGCCAGCTCTCTGCCGGTAAGCACCTCTGGCTCTGCTACCCCTGGCGTGCCTATTATAGCCTCGAAACGCCCCGTGTTTCAAAGGAGGCGTTGAAGGCTGGGGAAGTCACAAGGGCAGCCGAACTCGAAGGCTGTTGAGTCGGTTGACTCTGCAGCAGAACAAACTGCTGTTGTGGTTGTGCCTTAGATGTCGAAGGCTTGCTCATCTGGGAGACAGGAACTGCCTGTACCACTGCTTGAGACTGAGAGGTCTGGAAAGGCTGATACTTCCTAGGCCTCTTCCTACTTTTGGATTGTGGTCCAGGGGTCTCGAACTTCCTTTGGAAGGGAAGTTCCCAGTGTACACAAAGGTTCTGGTTAGCCCTAGCCGCCTCGCTGAGGACGCAGTTAACCACATCCTCAGGAAAGAGGTTGGCTCCCCAGATTGGTGCCTTTATGAGCTTGTTAGGCTCATGCCTGATGGAGGCATTAGCAAAAGACGTGCTTCCTGCAGGCTCGTCTAGCCACTATAAAATCATACAGGTCCGATTGAAAAGCCTGCAGCAGCGACTTCGTCAGGACCCGGAATAGAGGCTCCACTGCAAAGGCAGAAGCTGTCAACTCTGCAGTGGTGACTGAGTTAATTGACCTGCTCGGCCTACATCTTGCTTCGAATTCCGCCTTAATCATGGTATCTGGAATTTTAGGCAAACGTTCACTGAATTGTGTGGAGGCACACTCCGGGTCGAGTTTGCCCACCGTGAACGTTGCCGGAGCGCCAGCCCAACACTCCAGAACTCCAGGAGAGAGCAAAGAGGTAGCCTCCGTCTTTTAGCCGAGGCATGGGTTTGTCCTCCATTTCGGCTTGCAGTGTCAATTCTGCGATCTTTGATGTGCAAGGAATTGGGACGCTCTCCGGTGCTACAAACATGGTATAGCAACCTTTGTGGGGCGTCAACTTGGTGTTGACGCACTCCCATTCCGTAAGGGTGCGGACCCATGCTGACTGAGCCTGATCTCTAGGGTAGATAACTGTCTCTTTCGGGACCTTGTCTACCCTGACCAATGCTTCCTCGGCTAGTCTAGCGTAGCCCGGGAAGGGGAATTGTAGGCCCGCCGGGAAGAATTCATAGTCTTCCACGGGTCGGGTTCCGCAATCCTCAATTGTAAGCTTGCCCTCTGAAAACGGGGCATGTAGAGCCAACCGCCACGGGTTGCTATTCTCGAATGGTGGGAGCTTGGATGCGTCTGGCACCGCAAAGGACTGCGGTGTGTTACCGGACTGGAGGAATCCGGACACCAATTCCTCCTGGGCTTGTAATCTTTGGGTTAGAGACATGATGGACTGTCTGGATGTCTCTAGACCCAAGGAGAGTTGAGTGGACATCGATTGAAGTCTCGAGTCCACTACTTCGCTCATCTTCTGCATGAGAAGAGTGGCAAAAGCCTCTTGGTCGAAGCCGGACTCGTCGGTCTGGCTTTAGAGGACTTAGCTCTCGACCCCTTGGGTGGGGTATTTGCTTTGGCCGAGGAAGTCGAAGGCTTGGGGGCCAATGACGACCTGGCGGAGTCTGCCGGGGAAGGCTTGGCTGGTCTAACCGCCTTCGGTAGAGACTTCGTCTTCAAGGTTTTCACCTTGGGGATTACCGAGCCCGACCTATCCCAAAAAATAGTGGACTTTCCAGGGAAGCCCTGAAAGGAAGAAGAAGGAGGAGTTGAGCTAAAAGAGAGAACGTTAGCCTCACGACTACCTGCCTCACTTACCTCCCTACCTTCCTCCTGGTCCTCAATGGCCATGGGCTCCCGGTGCAGGCTGTTGGCCGCCACCTCCTCCGTCACGTCAGTGCACAAGCCCTCTTGGTCCTCAGGGGGGGCTTGAGTCTCCTGGAGGATCCGCTCTATGATGGGAGCCGCTACTTCCGCCGGTACTGCTGCCGAAACCTTGGCGTTCGGGTAGAGGAGGGAGCACATCTCCTCCGACAGCACGTAAGGTTGGCCGGCTCCCACGTTCCTTCCAAACCCCCCTACCCAGGCCTTAAGGATCAACATCGAGGAGGTCTTGAGCGTCAGATCAACCTGTAAGAGATAATCAGTTCAGGTTCCCCAGTGTTGGGGACTTTTCCTCTTAAACTATTTTGACTATTCGCAACCGATATGTGTAACATAGAATTCAGAGTAACAATGAGGCGAGAATGCTACCTACCAATTCATCTGATATGTTCCTAACCAGGCCGTAACACACCATGCAGGCTTCTGGGTGCCAGACCACGAGTCCCTCCAAGTGGATGGCGCAGCTGGCATGAAACCGGCAGACCTCATGCCCATACGGTTTATACAGGACGGCTGGGCACCCCACCTCCTGGCAGCGAACCATCTGTAAGTTAGAAAGATACACGAGTATCGTCAAATAATGCCACCGGAGTTAATTCCCGTGGTATGAGTACACTTAAACTAGTTACTTAACCAGTTAAAGGTAATATTGACTATAATCTTCAACTTACTTGTTATTAATAAAGCTCTGGATGTCTCCGCCTACTCCAGAATCCATACTTTGGGTATCGCCAAAGCTATAACCGGCAGAGTGGGCCTGATACGAGCAGAACAGGGAAAAAGGGCAAAAGCCTGAGTCTGATCACACCGGAGTAGAGTAGCAATACCCAACCAATTGGGAGCGCATTCTCTGAGCCCAGTTCCACCCCCACCGGAATGGGCAGCAGCGATAACATAGAAGACGGAAAACAGTGTATACATACATCCTGGCACATGTGATGGTAGACCAAACTTCGCCGGAATATACACAGGCCCGGAGACATACCAACAGAAGCTACATAATAAATTTCTTAATATTAAGCTCTGAATGTCTCCACCTACTCCGGAATCTATAATCTCGTTATCACAATAGCTATAACCGGCGGGGTTGTCCTGATACGAACAGAAAAGGGAAAATAGGTAAAACCTAAGCCTGAGTCTGATCGCACCGGAGAAGAGTAGCAGTTCCAAGTCAATTATAAATGCATCTCTAAGCCTAGCTCCGCCCCCACTGGAGTGGGGAAGCAGCGATAACACTAGAGAAGTACGGAAAACAGAGCGGCGGTACAGTGGTACGTAAAATCCGGCGTATAGCCTCCTGGCGGGAGTGATGGTAGACCACACCTCGTCAGAAAAAACACAGGCCCGGAGACATACCAACACAGATTACATAATCTACTAATCCCCCAATCTCCTCTGATTAATCCCCAGGATCGTGCTCTACGCTCTAGCTGTTGTTCATCGGTAGGATTACTTGGGCAGCGAGCTAACAAAGCAGTGCCGGAACAAGTCCAGGACGGGGGAGAGAGAGAGAGAGAGAGAGAGAGAGAGAGAGAGAGAGAGAGAATATGTCTGGAGGAGAGTGGACGAGTCGTGATCGAGCTGTTAATTGATGAGGAATTATTGGAAATACTGACGAAACCGCACCCAGCTAAGATCCCAGCCTAACCCTCCGAAATCGGTACAGATCCGGTCAGGTAGGCTAGGATGGCTCCCATAAGGACGTCACGAAGAGGACGCCTAGAACCTAACTCAACCCTCCAAAATCGAATCTACCGATCTGGTCATGTAAGACAGGCCTAGCCCCTACATACGTAACAAGAGAGAAACTCTCTAGTCCTGGGCCACCCTCCAAGCCAACATATCTGCCTGGTCGGGTTGGCGGTACACGGAGCCATTAAGGGTGGTGTGATATACACTGCCTGCCTAGCCTATCTTCTAAAACCTAGCCTAAGTCAGTTCGGATAGGCTAGGGTAGGACATCATGGAGAACTTCTAACCTCATCAAATAGCAATACAAGACCATAATCGAAAACTAAATTAGAAAAATACATGCATGAGTACAGCGAATGAATGAGGAACTTCACCTCTAAAAATAATCTGGCGTACCGCTAGGCTAACCTAGGATGCCAGAACACAATACTTGCGCATAACATTATGAGCATATCACTGTACGCACGAAAGGGAACCAACACGCTCCTGAGGGACTGAAGATAACAAAAAAAGGCCCTATAATAGGCTAATAACGTAAGATCAAACCGTAAAAAACAAAGCCTCAGTATACGTCAGGAGCGAGATGGGCCCTATAATAGGCTAATAACGTAAGGACAAACCATGAAAAACAAGGCTCTCAGTATTCGTCAGGAGCGAGAATGACGATAAAGAATGCGAAAACAGAAGCCTATACAGAGAAGCTAAACGGTGAATAAAATACACAGTGAGATAAAATCTGAAATCGCGCACGCCGCCAACCATGCATCTAAAATGGCGGATTGGGAGAGCGTCATCCCCGGCTCCCAAGAACACGAGACTTAAAATAACGGCCAAAAAAGGATGCATCGTTGCCCCAACGTGATCAAAAACGATAAATGGGATACTCAACTTAGATGAAGAAGCTTCTTGATCGATGGAAGACATGATGCTTCGCAAAAAACACTTCCTGGGGACAGCGAAAACGGCGTGTGTAGACACGAGTGAGCGCTAATTCAGGAATGAGGGTTTCGGGCAGGGGTAGTAGTAGTGAGCGGAAGGTAGACGTTGTAACTGCATCTCTCTAAAGAGGGATTTTGGGAGGGGAGACTTCTATTTGGCTAAGTATCTGTGGTAGTGGCTTTCACTCGCCCTTGTGCTATACCGACACCCTATAAGGGTGAGCGAGCTGGAGGTAGTAACTCCAGCATTCCATATGGCTTTTTTCTCAGGTATATTTAGCATTTATTTATACCTGGAAATGAGTGCTATAGGAACATTTCACTGGCTGACACAGGTTGAGCCCAGAAATAAATGATCATCAGCAGTTTGCGTGATGTATCATCCCCACCTAAGAGGGCCCAGTTCACTATTATGGGCTCCTGATGCTAATGCAATCAGGAAGATCGCCTTTTGTAGCATGTGAGTTGCAGCTGTATTGGGTCCACTGAACTGAGGGGTAGATAGAAGTCTACGTACCTTGTTCGAGGACCAAGCAATTGGAAGTCTATCGGGAGGTGGTCTTTGTACAGCAAAATACGGCAGCGGGGAAGTGACAACTTCTATGCTGGAGTCAATCCTGAATCCATAAAGCAAGGGTTCCTTTAATGCTGCCTTGTATGCCATGATTGCTGTAACCGTGAGACATTTGTCTTCAATAAGGTATACGCATAAGAAAATTTAAAAGTATTTCTATAGAAATCTTGACTGGGCTCTCAAGTATGGATATAATCTAACCATATCTTCCATATGGACTGGTATTGCTGGATAGCTGATGTAATTTTTGTACTAGGGACCTAGCAATGTTGAGCAAGTAGTTTTCATGGCAAATAATACTTTAAAAATCCACATGTGAAGGTCTCCGCTCTGAAAGGAGTATACGATACGACTTTCCCTTTAACTTTCTGGGATAGAAAAGTGGACAATAGTTGAATTGGTCTTTTAGCCCGTTGTTGAGGTAATAGGAATCAATACCTGTTTGGCCAATTTGGGGCAATATATTAAGTAAGTTGTTCCTTTGAAGGTTATCAATTTGTTCAAAACCTTCAAAACCTGGGCAATGGAGGAAAAAGATATATCATCTTCCGCTTGTTCCAGCCTTCTAGGAAGGCGTCTTTTGCTGTTGCTCAACTGTCCAAGTTTGGAAACACATATACTGGGAGTTTGTGATTCTCACATGTGGCAAATAGGTCCACTTCAGGTTGTGGAAACATGTTGAGTATTGTTTGAAAAAAGTGGTTATTCAACGTCCACTCTGTTGAAGCTGTCGTTTTCCTTGATAGAGATTCTGATATTACATTGAGAGACCGTGTGAGGTGAATTGCAGACAGGTGCCACTTCTTTACTTGTGCCATCCGAAGGATGGCTAGCATTATCATATTAACCCTCTCGTGATCTGATGATGCGTAGCGAATCAATGAATTTTTTCTCATTAGTGCACAAATGACACGCCGGGCGCATCATATGCAAGTTATTTTCAGGAAAAGTTACCAAAAATAAAAACGTATCAATCATACAAAACGTAGTTGACACCACTAGGTTGACAGATGATGAATCTCAAAGAAAACGCAAGCCCGACACTGTTAGCTTACTTAACTACGATGCAAAACGTCAACATAAGTAGGTTGGAAAACCTGAAAACTGCACTCCGTAAAAAATTAGCATTTTTTAATCAATTACAGCTCAATAGTAAACACGTTTATAGCATAATTATTGCTTCCATGTGAAAGATCAAACATTTATACACAATTTATAAAACAAACTCCCCAAACCTAATTATTCTATTTTTCATGATTATTTAAAAAAAAATATCTACAATTTTTCTTTAAAATTTCACGTTTGTCACATGGTTTTTATTATTTCTATGCCTCGTAAAGATGTTCTGATTGCTTTAGGAAATAATTCAAGCATTTGCCGAGATAGTAACACTAATCAGAAGCATAATATATCAGCTACAGTTCAGAATTACCAAAAAACTTTTGCATGCATGTGTTCTTTTTGGCCCGGGGAAAATTTGTGTACCTTGCACCTTTATATTTTCAGCTTGTGCGCAAGAGGGGGTTAAGAGGAGGTGAGCGTGATCCCAGTTCTTGATGCAGGACATTGTAGCTGAGCTGTCTAGATCCAACAGAATGTGTCTCTCTTCTGGAGGTTTTACTTTTTTTGAGACAAAAAGACAATTCTTCAGAGTAGCTGACCACTTCCCTAGCACTTGACAACCTTCCCAATTTCCTCCCCAACCTGCCAACGAGGCATGTGTGTGTGTATTGCCACTCGTACAGGTGGAGGAGTCAGGGTGACCTGTTTTGCCAGAGATCCCTTCCAGGTCCAAGGCCGAAGTATCTTCCCAACTTTCTGATTCTTTTGGTAAGATCAGTCTCGCATCTTTTTTTCTTGTGCGATAGCCAAAATTTGTTCACGTTTTTCAATTGCAATCTGATTATTGGATCTATGTATTACTGATGCAAACTGTAGCAGACCCATCATACATACACTAATTGCTGTCTGGAAACTCTGGGCTATGCCAGGAACCTGTTGAGGTTTTCCCTTATTTTCTTCTGAGTATTTATGGAAAGAAACAAGCCATGAAGAGTATCCCAACACAGTCCCAGCCACTGAAAGCGTCTGCTGGGCGTGAGACGGAATATTTCACAATTTATTATAAAACCTTTTGACTGGAATCTGTTGACCACTGCTCTCAAGTTTTTCAAGCATTTTTTTTTTTTTTTTTTTTTTTTTTTTTGTGGACTGCAGATTAACCAGTCATCTAGGTAAGCTATTACAGGCAGTCCACGGTTATCAGCAGGAGTTCTGTTCCTGATGGCATGACGATGGCCAAAAATAGCCAATAACCCAAAATCAGCAATAATGCTGCCCAATCCCTGGTTATCAGTGCTGGTAACCGAGAATCGGCGCAGCCAATAACCAAGAATCGGCAGCAATAAGTTGGGATCGGCACATATCAGCGCCAATAAGCAGGGATCGGTGCATATTATCAGATCACTGATAACAGGGGACTGCCTGTAGCTGTATTCCTTTTTTCTGAGTTCCTAGACGTCTACCATTACTAATTTTTACAAAATTCTTGGGGCAATGTTCAGCCTTTTAAAAGGCATGACTTTGAACCTATACATACGTATCTTTCCCTATCCAGACACCTAGGAAGGGGCGGAAGGGAGCGGTAACAGGGACGTGACAGTATGCATCTTTCAGATCTATATCTTTCAGATCTATAGAAACTTACAAGTTCTTTTGAAATTATTTAACATGACTGGACAACAGTAGTGATCCAAAACTTTTGGCAAACAATGAGTGTTCAATGTTGATAGGTTGAGGATCACTCTTCGTTCGGAAGAATCCTTTTTGGGAACACTGAAGGGACATGCTTAGTGGCAAATATACCCATGTTTCTCTATGGCGCCTTTAACAGGGCCTTCTGCACATAATCTTCCAGAGAGGGGTCTGGTTTCTGAAAGAACCCCTTTAAAGGGGAGAGAGAGAGAGAGAGAGAGAGAGAGACCTTACCTTACCTTACAGACCTTACATCTTACAGACCTTACATCTTGTTCGGGTTGCCCAGGTCCCTCAGTGTGAGGCACCTCTAATGTCTACCAGAGAGTTGCTAGTACATCTTCCGGTATATTTTGCATCTTCCAATCTTGGATGGTCTGGGATGCAGTTTAGATATTTGTCGAGCTTATTCTTAAACACATCTACGCTCACTCCTGATATATTCCTCAGATGAGCTGGCAACGCATTGAATAGACGCTGCATTATCGATGCTGGTGCGTAGTGGATTAATGTCCTGTGTGCTTTTCCTTATTTTTCCTGGTATAGTTTTGGGCACTATTAATCTACCTCTGCTTGCTCTTTCTGATATTTTTAGTTCCATGATATTTTCTGCTATTCCTTCTATCTGTTTCCATGCCTGAATTATCATGTAGCGTTCTCTTCTCCCTTTCTAGACTATATAATTTTAAGAATTTTGTAGTCTTTCCCAGTAGTCTAGGTCCTTAACTTCTTCTATTCTAGCTGTAAAGGACCTTTGTACACTCTCTATTTGTGCAATATCCTTTTGATAGTGTGGGTACCATATCATATTGCAATATTCAAGTGGACTACGAACATATGTTTTATAAAGCATAATCATGTGTTCAGCTTTTCTTGTTTTGAAGTGCCGTAACAACATTCCCATTTTTGCTTTACATTTTGCCAACAGAGTTGCTACTTCCTATTTGTGATGGTCTCATTATTAGGTCCCTTATATGCATATAGCTTTCTTTCTCTGTCTCCATAATTTATTGATTCAAATTTATCAGAGTTAAATACCATCCTATTTACCTCTGCCCAATCATATACTTTGTTAAGGTCTCTTTGTAGAGCGTTCCTATCTTCATCACAAGTAATTTCTCTACTTATTCTTGTGTCATCTGCGAAACTACTCACTACCGAATCCTTAACATTATTGTCTATGTCTTCATCATAATAACAAACAGTATTGCAGCTAACACCGTACCTTGCGGCACACCGGATATTACCTTGGCTTCATCCGATTCTCGTCGTTTGCAATAACTATCTGTTTTCTGTTGTGTAAAAATTCTTTTAACCATCTTCCTACTTTATCCACGATATTGTGTTTTCTAATTTTCTTCGCTAATATATTATGGTCTACTTTATCAAAAGCTTTTGCAAAGTCTAAATAAACCACATCTGTTTCATTTCCGCTTTTCATATTTTTGAATATGTTCTCACGGTGGACTAACAGTTGGGTTTGTGTACTTTTTTCCGGGTACGAAACCATGTTGACCTTTATTAAACAAATTATTTTTTATTAAATGTTTCATAATATTTTTCTTCATTACCCTTATTTCATACACTTTCATAATATGTGATGTTAGACTCACAGGCCTATAATTACTTGCCTCTAGTCTTGATCCACTTTTGAAAGTAGGGGTAATATATGCTAATTTGTGCTCATCATAAATCTTGCCTGTATCTACACTTTGTCTTAATAATATTGCAAGTGGCTTTGCGATAGAATGAACTACTTTCTTTAACAAAATAGCAGGAATTCCATCAGGCCCTGCAGCAGCTCCATTTTTAATTTCATTAATAGCCTGCACAATATCAGCTTCATTAATATCTATGTCAGCTAAATATTCACTATTTTCATCCCTTACTTTCTATATCATTATCTTCATTATCTATTCTAGGGGTGAATTCTCTATTATATCGTTCTTTGCCAGTATGTTGCAAATTTCCTTTTTTTCATTCGTTAATCTCCCTTCAATTCTCAGAGGGCCTATTTCTATTCTTCTTTTATTCATCTTCTTCGCATATGAGTATAATAGTTTGGGTTTTGACTTGATATTTAATAGGGTTTTTTCTTCCAAGTCCCGTTTTTCATTTTCTTTTGATTGTATAATCTTTTGTTCTGCATTTTCTATCTTACTTTTTAGTTCTATAACTTTCCATGCATTTTTTTCTTTTGCAAGACCTTTTTTCCACTTTCTGATTTTCTGGAACAAGATCCTTCTGTCTCTTGGTATGGTATGCATGAATGATGTTTACTTTTCTTCTTCGGTATATATTTTTCCACTATTTTCTCCACTATTTTATATAATATCTCCGTATTTACCCTTATGTCATCACTTACGAAAATGTTATCCCAATCTTTGTTTAATTCTTCATTAATTTCTGACCATTTTATATTTTTACTGTAGAAGTTGTATTTTCCATATCCTTCCCACTTTTTTATTTCTTGCTTATCTCTATTTTCACTTGCTTTGGAATGAACTGTTATTCTATGACATTATGGTCTGAAATACTCGCATTATAAACTATTATTTCTTTAACATAATTCATCTCGTTCACAAATACTAGGTCTAAAGTATTTTCCTTTCTTGTTGGCAGGTGATTTATTTGTTGAATGTTGATTCTAGTAGCATATCTAATAGCTTTTCAAATTGCCTCTTATCTTCTGCACTACTATTACTCTCTTTTTTATATGTATAAGTACAACCACAATCTCCTATTCGCTTTTTTGAAACTTTTTCCATTCTACGAAAGGAAGTTGAAGATCACCGATAGAAAATAGTCCAGTCCTTGTGATTTCTACATATATCATCCAATTTTTCAATTATTAAATCAAACTCTTTAGTATTAGGAGGTCTATATATTACTATGTTCATCAATTTTTCAGATTCAAATTCTACCGCTATTAGTTCACATTCTGAGTTACTATATTTCTCATATATTTTTCCTTGTTTTTTGTCTTTCCCATATATTGCGGTTCCTCCTTGATTCCTGTTTTTTCTATCTGATCTATAAGTTTGGAACCCTTTTATTTGATCATCATTCCCAGTCTCTTGGGAATACCAGGTTTCACTTATATTCATTATATCTATTTTCTTTCATGTGGGTTAGTTCTTCTAAGTACTCTATTTTTCTTTTTGAGTTACTCGTAACTAAACCCTGCGCATTCATCACTATGATGGTTTGCATGTTTTCTCCTTCATTTAATACTGGTAGTAATAAGGATTTTCCCATGTCTCTTTCCTGTTCTGGTATGTTGTTCTTTTTTTTCATTTCCAGAAATTCTGACATTAAAAAATCCAACTTTTCCATAATATTTGATCTTCCTTCATCATAATTATTCATTGTGTGTCTGAATCTGCAATTTTCTCCGTTTCTGCAATATCCTCTTGCATAATAAATACAGTTATTATCTCTTGAGTAGAATTTCGGAGCTGATGCTTTGAAATTTTTTGCTGACAGCTCTGCATATCTCATTGTGGTTTTGCTTTTCTCTCTTACCTGATATTCTTGATTTCTCTCTTTATTTGTTTCTTTCTTATTTTGGATTTTATTACTTGGTTGGTTATTTATTTGATTATGATTCATGGCTACAGGGTGCATATATTTGCATTTTTTGTCGAACTTACATCCTCTCCTTCTTTTAGGTTTTTACATATTTTTGGATGCAGATCTCTGCAATCATCCCCATATCCATCTAAGTATGCACATTTACCATATATTTCATAGTTTTGACATATCTTAGGATGTTTGTAGTAACATCTTTCTCCAAATCTGCAATTCCCTCTTTTCAAAAGGTTGCAGATTTTGTCTTTCTTGTCTATTTTTTCCTCTTTCCCGTCATTGTATAGATCTGGGTAGAGCCTCTTCGGGATTGCTTTTCTGTTGTCATATCGTAATTTATTTCTTCGTAGGTATGCTGCTTTATTGCCTCATATGTAGTATCAATGAGTATCTCTGCATCCATACTTTTATCTTGTTCTTTGTTTTCCTTATTTTTTTCTGTCATTTCATTTTTGTTTACTTCTCTTCCGTTTTCCTCTTCTTGCTTCTTCTTCTTCATCCTCAACTATTTGTACATTCAATCTTGATTTAATAACATTGTCTATCCATGATAGACATGTTGAACAAAAAATTCTTGTATCTTTTCTCAAATCTTGTATTACCTCAGCACACTGTGGATGGGTCGGAATGTTGCATGCAGCACATTTTCTGATTAGGTTTTGTGGATTGACTATGCTATACCAAACCTTACACAGTTTGCATGCTTTTGGCATTCTTTTTCCTAATGCATCAATTAGGATATTCACAAGATTCACCTTATTCATTTTCTTTGGTTTATGTATATTTTCTTTATGAGTCTCTTGACCACTTGGATTTTATTTGGAACTTCTTCAATTATTTTCAAGATGTTTTCATTAGATTTGTTCCAGTTTGAAGGATTATATCCTTCTAATATATCTATGAATGCTTTTGTATCTTTTTAAGTAGGACTGTTGCTGATTTCATAGATGAGAAATGCCAGTTCCCTTCCTGCTACCTCATCGTATTGAGAGAGAGAGAGAGAGAGAGAGAGAGAGAGAGAGAGAGAGAGAGAGAGAGAGAGAGAGAGAGAGAGAGAGCATTATTTTCCACCCCAGCCCAATTGACAATAATGGTGTGTCCCCTAGACGACTGCCATTCCCTGTGGTGTCTTTGAAGCCGACCCAACAATATCCCCCTTTTCCTCTATCTTTTCCCTTGATAGGCACTCCAGTGTTGCCCTTCCTTTTCCGTTATAAAGACGGTTTTTGGACCTTGTGAAAAGGATGTCCTTGCTGACGTGGTTGTTGTCCCTTTGATGGGAGTTGTCTCTTCTGACCACCTACCTATTTATAAGGAAAACTTTTGGAGGTGACTGAAGGCTTACATGATTTTTTATCACAAGGGGCCCTTTTTTATATAAAACAGAAACTTACTAATATGTAGCCTTACAATTATACTGCTGTTTATATCCAATCCTAGGTCATTCGGTCTACTATATAAAAGAGTAACCCAATCCTAGGTCATTCGGTCTACTATATAAAAGAGTAACCCAATAAAGTTATTGCTAGGCTATTACTTACTCGAATATAGATACTGCCTAACCATGATGATTTATTTCACACTTAATGGTATGGGTTACATAAAACAGACAATTGCCTTGTAGCCTTAAAGCTAGGCTACCATCCCATCTGGCACAGGTTACTACTTTTGTTTTGTCCTAGATAACATGATCTAGGCTCACAATTTAATCCTATAATGGGATGTTTAGTAGAAGTTTATCACTTAAAGTATACTGCCTAGTCCTGGATTACTTAAGTAAACAGGCTATATACAGGGAAAATATCTGTACTCTGTTTATCAAATCCTAGGGTCCTTGGTGTAAACCTAGGCTGTTGCCTAGGACCATTAAAGGATATGTGTTAAAATGTTCTTACCTTAATTTAGGTTACTGGCTAATGCAGATTATTTAAATCGCCTTTAGGATATTAATCCTAGGTTATAGGATACAAACAAAATTTACTATATAGTCTAAATTATTTGCACTGAATCTGTTAGGCTATCATCTCATGCATGCTACTGCCTAGGCTATTGTAGATATTATGCAAAAGGATTATCTAAATTATTAGTAAAATGTGGAACATTTCATTAGCTAAAACTTCTAGACAGAAGGACAAATTCTTCAAATTTTGCACTTATTACAAATAGCAAACAGAGACCATGAGAAAGCACCGACCACATACTCGCAAAACAAAGATCGGTTTTCAGCTTTCACACAAAAATTAAACACCTGCTCCACAGTTTAAATTTACAATTTTTACCTGGAGCTTAAAAATAAACAATTGACAATCAAGTTTAGATGTTTCAATGATCCTTGATGATAAAATTTAGGATCAAAGTGATTTTTAGTGAGAAGCACTGGCTTGATGTATACACTGCGTTTACTAGAGGAGGAAATCGTTCTTGATCTTTTACTGGCCCGGTTGTAAACAAGATGGCCGAGGTGCATGCGCAATAGTTATTTCTTCTTTCAGATTTTGACGTGGGAAACACTAGGTTCAGCCTTGCTGAAGATGAGAGAAAATGCCCTCTTGTCTTTGAGTCCATTATACTCAATCACGTGTCATAGTGTTTATCATTACAACTCAATACCCAGCTACAAGACCAGGCTAAAAGATATTTCTTTGATAAATATATAGTCACCATGGAGCTCTGGCACACTATGGAGGGATAACTTCTTGAGGACTCAATGAGTGACTACACTATAAATGATTAATGTACACCACTATATACTGGTGTAAAAATCATCCCCAATAAAGTATTCTTGTCCTCAAGTATGGCCGTTCATGCATATTATTACAGTTCTGGAATCAATAAAAGTCAAAAGAAAACATTGCAAAGCCTATCAAAACAACCATTAATGAAGCTTTCAAACACTACACAGCACCAATTAGGAGCACCTAATCTTCATGAAACATAAACCATTATGCAAACAATGCACAGTGCACCTTACAATACTGACAGTTACTAGGAGGAGGTGGAAATATGGCAAAGGTGCTTGCCCACACAGTATCTAACAAAAGAATATAAACTCATAATGAATATCTTCCACTGTGAGATAGATATTTAAAATTACAGTAAAGACTACAAAGCACTTTGCATCAAACATGAACAGGATATTTAAATTTAAGATGGAAAAATACTTATCACAAGTAATGTTAATAAGTAAGCTTATCTTGTTGATCTTGCCAAAACTATGAATTCTACCAGTTTTCCTAAACCCATCTCTCGGTTTGCCTAAATTCAACTCAATAGTAGTACATAATCATAATCATATCCATACATGCATATACTGTATGAGCAATTCAATAAGAGATCTTGGTATATAAAGTTTGTCACTGGTGCCTGATAAAACTGCATGCACTAAAATGATTGAAGAATATAGCTTAATATTGCTCACTTCAGAAAAAACAGGTTTTGACGTAGTGAAAAAACCTATTTTTGGTAGTCGCTGTTGAGTCCTCAAAGAATTACCCTTTCCATGGTCTATGCAGAGCTCCATGTTGACCAGACTGTTAAAGAATTCTCTTAAGTGGTCTAGTGGCCGGGTACTGCGTCGTATGATAAACATTATAACACATGATAGAGTATAAATGGACTCAGGATAAGAGGGCACTTTCTATTATCCTCAGAAAATGCTAATACCCAGTTTACCAACTACGTCAAAACCGCAAGAAGAAGTGGCTATGTGCATATGCACCGTCATATTGTTTACATACAACCAAATCCAACTGAAACACCATTCCTTTCTTTTGGTCAATGCAGGATGAACCCTTACCCAAATCCCATGGCTTTTTGTCAGGCAAGTGGGAGGGTTTTGAGGACTCGACAGCAACTAACAAAAATAGGTTTTTCCTACGTCAAAACTTTTTTTTTTTTTTATATAGTGTAGTCACTGTCTCATCCTCAAAGTAGCTTTACAAAGAAATTAACAGGTGACAAAAAGCTCTAGATTTTAATCCCAACAACCCAAATTCATTTTTGGTCCAAGGTCAAGCCACTAGTTTTGGGCCCCATTCTTTATTCCAAATACCTTTAGGTTTGGTAGCAAAGAAAAAGAAACTAAGTGCAAACTCATGTTTTTAAAAGTGAAGTTCTGTGGTGACTAACCTAAGCATGCTGGGTATGGTTGCAGTATTGTCAAACCTCCCCCAGCAAGTTAGCATACCCATCTGTTAGGATGACCCTTAGTTTGCCACTGAAGCACCTATGGGTCAAGACCATTCACCCCACTTACTGTACACAGTGTAGTCAAACCTGTTTGAGCCTGTGGCAAGTGTCGCAAGAGTGTAGGAAAAAACAGACCTTTTTGGATGTCTGCCGTGACCTCTAGGTAAAACCTTAAGTGCTTGAACTGCTAATTCTAGTTTACTTAGAATAAGAGATTTCCTTCTTAAAGGAATCCCATTCTTGGCCAGGAATGACGACCAAAGGACAATAATAATTGATCATCAGCTGCTTGCGTGATGTATTGTCCTTGTCTAAGAGAGCCCAGTTTGCTAATGAGCGCACCTGATACTAATGCAATAAAGGAGAGCACATACTGCAGCTTGTGAGTTGTATCATTGTTGTAACTGCAAGGTGTTTGTCTTCAAAAAGGGATGCCAAATTTTTAAATTGTTTCCCTAGAATTTTTTACTGTGCTCTTGATATGGATACTGGTTTTGCCAGATATATGAAATCTACAATTTTTGCGCTAGTACTTAGCAATGTTGGGCGAGTAATTTTCATGGTACAGGTATTTAAGAAAATCCACCCGTGAAGGTCATAGGTAGGCTTAGCAAGGATGATCCTTAAATGACTTTCCCTCCTACTGACTGGGATAAAACAGCGGACAGGTTTGGAATTTTAACTCTTCGCCTGTTGTTGTTAAAGTAATAGGAACCAATGCCTGTTTGGCCAATTTGGGGTTATGTATTAAGAAAACTGTTCCTTAGTAGGGTTATGAGTTTGTTCCACACCTCGAAATCTGGATTAATGAAAGAAAAGGGTATATGGGTACATCGTCCTCCATTTATTCCAGTCTTGCAGGAAGGCATCTCCTGCTGTTGCTTGCCTAGCAGTTTGATATTCTCATATGTGGCGAACAGGTCCACTTCCATTTGTGGAAGCATATTGGCTATTTTCTGGAAGAGTGGTTGTTATTACGCTGAGAAACTCCGTTAGGTGAATTGCAGACAAGTACCACTTTTTTTCTTGCCCCATTGAAGGATGGCTTGCATTGTCATATTGAGAGGAGGCGAGTATTATTCCGACCTCTTAATGTAGGACATTGCAGTTCTAACGAAATGTCTCTCTGCTGGAATTTTGAGAGACAAAAAAGACAGCCATCAACTCCAGAATATTGATACAACAATTCCTCAGAGTAGCTGAGCACCTCCCTGCCACCTGACAATCCTCCCAATGTCCTCCCAACCCATCAAAAAGGCATCTGTGTGTATTGTCATTTACACAGACTGAGGAGTCAGGGTGACCTGTATTGCCAGAGATTCCTTCTGGGATCAAAGCTGAAGTATATCCCCACTTTCTTTAATCTTTTGATGAAGTCCATCTTGCATCTTGTTTGTTTGGAAACTGAGCTGTGCATGGCCTGTGTTGAGGACTTGCCTTATTCTATTTTGAGTATGATGGGGAGAGACAAGCCGTGAAAAGTATCCCAATACAGTCCCAGCTACTGAAAAGAGTCTGGTGGGTGTGAGGTGGGATTTTGCCAAATTATTATAAAAGCTTTTGACTGTAGTCAGCTGAACATTGGTCTTAGGTTTTTCAAGCCCACTTTTCTTGTGGGCCCCTAGATCGACCAATCTTTCCATATCCGGAGCCTTAGGAAGGAACAGAAGGGAACGACTACACCGACGTGCGTCTTTCAGATCTATGGTTGTCTAAGTCTCTTTTAGAAAACTGAATGCACTAGGGCAATGGTAGTTATTCAGAAAATTTGGCAAACAATGTGCTTGTTCAATGCTGATAGGTCTAGGATCAC
Source organism: Macrobrachium nipponense (assembly GCF_015104395.2). Taxonomy (NCBI): domain Eukaryota; kingdom Metazoa; phylum Arthropoda; class Malacostraca; order Decapoda; family Palaemonidae; genus Macrobrachium; species Macrobrachium nipponense. The sequence continues at coordinate 50,456,860 of NC_087203.1, read as the reverse complement.
TCATCGTTTGGAGGAATCCTTTTTGGGGACATTTAGAGAGATGTGTTTGGTAGTAGATATCTGCATGTTTCTCTATGGCTCCCATTAACAAAGCCTTTCTGCATGTAACATTCCAGAGAGGAGTTTGGTTTTTGAACGAACCCCTTTACAGGAGGGGAAGGGGTGACTGGAAGACTTCAATTGCCCATGGTGTCTTTGAAGTTGATCCCCAGCCATACCGCTCCTATTGGTATCTACCTCTTCCTCTGTCCTTAATGGGCACTATATTTGTTGCTTTTCCTTCTCCTATAAGTGGGTCTTTGAACCTTGTGAATAATTACTTTCTTGTTATTGTTGTTGTCCTTTTGTGAGGCATCATCCCTTCTGAACACCTATCTGTTCTTCGAGGGAAAAACTTTTTGAGGTTATTGAAGGCTTACCTTTTTAAGCATGTCCTTTTGGGTTGGGTAAGGGGAAAATTTGTGTTTTTGTTTCCTAAATCCCCCATTTTCCCAAAAGAGAGTACTCTTCTACAATTCTGTTGGTGGGCTTGCCCGTTAAGTTTTAACCACAACAAACTCCTCAAACAGGTCCTTAGAGAAGGGGTTATTATGTAATAATGAAATTGCATTGAGGAGTGACTAGTTGGAACCCTCCAATATTTCCATTTTCACTTTTATGCGACACACTAGAAAATCATAGGATGCTTGCCACAGGGTTCTCATAAGACTTTTATCTACAACAGCAACAATTACTCTTGAACATTTTGGAAGACTTTTGATGGCAACTTCCAGCAAGGTGGTAGAGGCTATATAATACTAAAAAGGTGGATCTAGTATGAAATTTTACTGAGGCTGCCACCTCTGAGATTCTTCTCATAGGGGTCCTAAATTGTTGTGTAGCTATAAATAAAGGAGGCTTTTTCCCCTTCAGAAGGGAGCTGTGGTGTTGCCCATTCCTTAGTGGAGTTTTCCGAAACTGGGACGACTGAGACAAATTATTTTAATTGTACCATTGTCTCTGGTCTTTTAATCACTACAAAATTCTAAAAATCTGTCTTTACAAGATAAATAATCTTAGAAATGAAGGCACAGAAGGCTGGAACTCTTTGGTGAGCAACTTTGGTTCTGATAAAGGGTGTGTTCTATAACTTTTAATGTTACACAGGTAAGACAACCGTTTCTGTTAGTGGTTTTTCACATGTACAGCTTCGGTCATTGTTTTTCTCTCAATTAGATACTCACTACAGGGAGAGAAAATGTGCACTGATGCGTCTAACCAAAGATCATAACTTCATAAGCATCATCAGGGATGAGTATTGGAGTCCCACCTGGTTTCTAGGTGTAATTCCAATACTAACCTTATTTGGGCAGCACTTGCATCTCCTCTCACTTTTGGATTGCAAGATGCAGTACTTTTACACTTCGGAGTGTACTGGACTAACTTAAATTACTCTTAGGAATCATGCATCATGTCACTCCTACACTGCCATTATGTGGCAGCAACATTTTCTGATGTCATTCATAATTTCCTTATGGAATTGATGAAATACTGCAGGCTGTGTATCCCTTCTGGGGGTGCTTGTATAACCTGACTGAGTATCTACGGTGAGCTGCAACTGCCTGTTCCCCTAGGGGCAGAGGTCCTGGGTGAATTACTATAACCCTCTGAAACTGTTATTTCCACTGAGTTCAGCTGGATCCCTGTATCCTTTTTGGGGGGAAGGATCCCAATTTCCTTACAGAAGTGATCAAATGCTGTGTATCCCGTTTGGGGAAGCTTGCACATTTTGACCAAGCTTCAACAACTGAACTGTAACTGCCTGTTACTAAAGGGGCAGAAGTTCTGGGTAAGTCACAATACCCATTGGAAAATATAGTAATACCAGTCAGTCAGATGGATCCTAGTATCCCTTGGGGGGAAAGACCATCTTCAGCACCAATAGATGTAAATGGGGATAGAATTTCTTCTATAAGGCTTCTCCCATGGCTACCTGAAATTTGTGTCCCTGATCCATCTGGAGTCAGCAGGGTCATTTCAGTGGCAATGCCCCCTTCATATTTTAAAGTAAGAATGTCTCCTTGTAAAATTCCTCTGCTTCCTCTGCGAGGTTAACCTGGGAGACAGTGGGGACTGATGTTACTGGGTTTTTGCCCAAGCATAAAACACCTGGGAGGTACTGGGGACTGGTGTTACTGGGTCTTTCCTCAAACATAAATCTTGATCTGAGAAAAAAGGGTTTCATATCTGCTGCCGCAGTTTTGCCAGAAAGATATAATTTCCTCTTCCCATAGTCCTACTGAACCCTAGGAATCACCGGGACAGCTTAACTGTCTTGTGATCTGATGACGCATAGTGTCAATAAATTTTTTTCCGCAAATGCACAAATAGTAAGTTTTTTTCGGGAAAAATTCAAAAAAAAAATGCATCAATCATAGAAAACGTAGTTAGACGCCATTGGGTCAGCAAATCATGAATCTCAAAGAAAATTCAAACCCGACTCTGATAGCTTACTTAGCTATGATACAAAATGTCAACGTAAGTAGGTTGGAAAATCTCAGTAGCAATAACAGGTTTGGGGTGGTGGACGGATTGATCCTGTAGATAAGCCATATTAATCCTCTTATGCCGATTGGACGTATTAAACGTCGAGATAAATTGTCTCCCGGGTGCCGATTGGACGTATTAAACGTCGACATAAAAAAGTTTTTTTAAAAATTCGCGGAAAAATACTTATAGGCCTACCAGCCGAAAACTTTTGAATCACGCCCCTTGGGAGATGCTGGGAGTTCACGGATCAAGGAGTTGTTTTGTTTACAATCGTTACCCAGGCGCGCAAGCACGAATTTCTTTCTTATCGCACTAAAAAGTATCAGTGACACATCTCAGAAATTATTTCGTCACTTTTGACATAATTTTTGCACCATTTTAAATTAGCCGTTACATGGAGTATTATATATGAAAATGTGCGCAATTTCATGTAGAATACAACAAAAAATACTCATGATTGTAGCTTTTATCAGTTTTGAAATATTTTCATATAAATAACGATAAGTGCCAAAACTTCAACCTTTGGTCAACTTTGACTCTACTGAAATGGTCGAAAAATGCAATTGTAAGCTAAAACTCTTATATTCTAGTAATATTCAATCATGTACCTTCATTTTGCAACAAATTGGACACCTCTAACACAATATTTCGATTTACGGTGAATTTATGAAAAAAACTGTTTCCTTACGTCCGCGCGGTAACTCTTCCGATAAATTTTTTCATGCGATTGTCGTAATGTTTGCACCATTTTAAATTTACCGTTACATAAAGTTTTATATATGGAAATGTGCGCAATTTCATGCACAATACAACAAAAAAACAACCCATGGTTGTAGCTTTAATCAGTTTTGAAATATTTTCATATAAATAACGATAAGTGCCATAATTTCAACCTTCGGTCAACTTTGACTCTACCGAAATGGTCGAAAAACGCAATTGTAAGCTAAACTCTTATATTCAAGTAATATTCAATCATTTACCTTCATTTAGCAACAAATTGGAAGTCTCTAGCACAATATTTCGATTTATGGTGAATTTATGAAAAAAAAAAAAAATTTTCCTTACGTCCGCGCGGTAACTCTTCCGAAAAAAAAAAAATTTTTTTTCGTGAGATTGTCGTATGTTTGCACCATTTTAAATTAGCCATTACATAAAATTTTATATATGAAAATGTGCGCAATTTCATCTAGAATACAAAACAAATAATTGAAGGTTGTAGCTTTTCTCATTTTCGAAATATTTGCATATAAATCACGATAAATAGAAAAAAAACCACATTCGGTCAACTTTGACTACCGAAATGGTCGAAAAACGCAATTGTAAGCTAAAACCCCTACAGTCTAGTAATATTCAGTCATTTATCTTCATTTTGAAACAAATTCGAAGTCTCTAGCACAATATTCAGATTTAGGGTGAATTTAAAAAAAAAAACTTTCCTTCCCTCCGCAGGCGGATTCTCCGCCGCAAATCTCCGAAATGCGTATGTCGCATTCTCGGAATATTTGCTCAGTTTCATATTAGGCGTTTCATAGAGTTTTATATATGAAAATGAAGAATATAACAAAAAATAATTAAAGGTCGTAGCTTTTCTCATTTTTGAAATATTTGCATATAAAAAAAATATATAACAAAATTTGACATTCGGTCAACTTTAACTCGTCCAAAATGGTCGAAAACTGCAATTGTAAGCTAAAAATCTTACAGTACAGTAATATTCAATCATTTATCTTCGTTTTGAAACAAATTAGAAGTCTCTAGAACAATATTTAGATTTATGGTGAATTTTTTTATAAAATGTTTTTTTACGTCCGCACGTTCCGAACTCATGCATCATTTGTGATAATATTTTCTCTGTGTTGCTTTGATCATTTTACAATGTGTTATATGCCAAAATGATCGCAATTTAGTGAACAATACAACAAAAACAAAATTACCTCGTTAGCTTTAACCGTTTTGCTCACAGCACGATTTGAATACAATTATATATGAAATTTGGTTTTCGCGCTATCATATATCGCATTATTTATATATGCTAATGAATTTTTTTTTCATTTCTGATGGTTGCATACTAAACTTCAGGCAATGACAAAAAAGGAGCCAAAAATGAACTCTTAATCTTGAAAACTAAGCGCGCTGTGATTTTTTGAAAAAATATTTTTTCGTTTTGGCGCTTACTCCGATTTTTATTATACACCTTCAGCGTAAGAGGGTTAAGCGCCATCGATTTGGAAAGAATCGGGTGGAAAAGAGGTGCCAATACTTCTATAGCCCATAAATTCACTAATGGCAACTTTTACACTGGCTACAATCAGGACTCGGCAGCCCATGCAAGCTTAGTAGTGATTTTGATTTCAAGGTAGAATGTACTGCCTCTCTGTCTCATATGACGCCTTTTTATAAATTTGCTCATTCTTGGTAAATTTACACAAGTATTTTTCAACAAACATGCTAAAAATTTATTACCGATATTATTTCTTATCTGTTTTGATACTGTGTGAGCTGCAATTGTAATTTTACAAAATAAAATACAATTCTTTATTTTAAAAAATATATATGTACATATACTGTAAATTTGTAAAAGTTGTGATTGTCTTATAAAAGAGGTTCCGCAATGGGTTGTAAATACAGGCAGTCCCTGGGTTACGATGGGGGTTCCGTTCTTGAGACGTGTTGCAACCCGAAAATCGTCGTAAGCCGGAACATCATAAAAAATCCTGAGAAAAATGATATTGTCATGATACAATAAAGTTTTGTACATACTTACCTGGCAGATATATACTTAGCTATAGACTCCGTCGTTCCCGACAGAAATTCGAATTTCGCGGCACACGCTACAGGTAGGTCAGGTGATCTACCGCCCTGCCGCTGGGTGGCAGGAATAGGAACCACTCCCTTCTTCTAATCAGATTTTCTCTTCCACCTGTCTCCTGAGGGGAGGTTGGGTGGGCCATTTAATTGTATATATCTGCCAGGTAAGTATGTACAAAACTTTATTGTATCATGCCAATATCATTTTTGTACATTCAACTTCCCTGTCAGATATATACTTAGCTGATTGGCACCTTTGGCGGAGGGTAAGAGACAGCTAATTACTGAATAGACAGGAAAACAACATACGTTGTAGGTAACAATTATATAAGAAACCTTGGTTCCTACCTGTGTCGGTGAAAGACTTCATGGCTACTGCCTAGGAGCTTACATCGCCTTAAGAGCCTCAGCGAGGTAGTGACCTCATGCTAAGAGTTCTTGATGGTCTGTCAACGGGGTCTTATCCACTTACTCGACAGAACCTGAGGATCTTTGTCAATGGGGTCTTATCCACTTACAAGACAAAACACCTTGCCAAATGGCATCATCAAGGAGCATAAAACCGATCCCGATCACCTGATCCTAACACCAGGGTAGTACTAAGATTGAAAGGAGTTATCCCCCAACATCCTTTCAAACAACCATAAAAACTCAAAACCAAACTTTTTCAGATTTAAAACATTAATTATTTAAGGATCAGTACCAGCTCCCTGTCCAAGCACAGTATCAGCTGATACATAAGGTCCAAGAGAAAAGCACTTTTCGTATGTCACTCTGACGTCTTTTAAGTAATGGGAAGCAAATACCAAGTTGCATCTCCAATACGTTGCTGCTAAAATGTCTTTCATTGACATATTCCTGTTAAAGGCTAGGGAAGTCGCAACTGCACGTACTTCATGTGCTCTAACCCTAAGCAGCTTCAAGGCTTTCTCTTGGTATTTCATGTGAGCCTCCGTTATTACATTTCTAACATACAGTGGACCCCCCATATTCGCGTTCTCCAGATTCGCGGACTCACACATTCACGGATTTCTCTCGGGAACGTTTCCCTGCATTATTCGCAGAAAATTCGCGCATTCGCGGTATTTTTCTATGATAAATATCCACAAATTCCTGGTTTTTTTGATGAATTTCATCATAAAATGCACTTTTTGTGATAAAACTATTAAAAAAACCATGTAGGAAAATTTTTAGTGGGTTTTTCTTGAGTTTTAACTAACAAAATAGGCTGTTTTAAGCATTTTTATAGAGGTTCCAAACATTCGCGGGTTCTAACTATTCACGGGGGGGTCTGGTACGCATCCCCCGCGAATATGGGGGGACCACTGTAATGCGTTCTTCGACATTGGTCTCTTCGGGTCCCTTACCACACACCATAGACTCTGACTGCAACCCTGAAATTGACTCTTCTTTTTAAGATAGAACTTCAGTGCTCTGACTGGACAGAGAGACCTTTCTGGCTCTCTACCTACAAGATGAGAGAGCCAAGAGTCCAATGCATGTATTTCACTGACCCTCTTGGCAGTTGCGAGGGCCAAGAGAAAAATGCACTTCCTCGAGAGGTCTCTAAAAGATGCTTTATGCGGAGGTTCGAACCTATCTGAAGAGAGGAACTGGAGGACCACATCAAGATTCCAACTTGGTGTTAGAGAGGACTTAGTCTTTGTAGTTTCAAAGGATCGTATCAGATCATGGAGATCCTTGTTATCCTCGATGCTCAGGCCCCTGTTTCTGAATACAGAAGAGAGCATGTTCCTGTATCCTTTAATGGTCGAAACGGCTAAGCGTGATTCTTCTCGTAGGAAGAGAAGAAAATCAGCAATATCGGTCACAGAGGTATTGGATGAGGACAGCTTCTTCGACCTACACCATCTACGGAAGACTTCCCACTTCGATTGATAAACCCGCAGAGTAGAGGATCTGCGGGCTCTGGCGATCGCGCTCGCAGCTTTTCGAGAAAAGCCTCTCGCTCTGACAAGTCTTTCAATAGTCAAAAGGCAGTCAGGGAGAGAGCGGGGAGGTTTCCGTGAAGCCTCTCGAAGTGGGGTTGTTTGAGCAGATCTGTCCTTTCGGGAAGAGATCTGGGGAAGTCCACCGTCCATTCCAGTACCTCTGTGAACCAATCTCGAGCGGGCCAAAAGGGGGCGATGAGCGTTAGTTTCGTTGCCTCCGAGGAACGGAACTTCCTTAGCACTTCCCCCAGAATTTTGAATGGGGGAAAAGCGTAGGCATCTATGCCCGACCAGTCCATGAGAAGGGCATCTATTGCTATTGCTCTGGGATCTTCCACTATGGAGCAAAAGTTTTCCATCCTTCTGGAGAGAAACGTGGCGAACAGGTCTATCTGAGGCTTCCCTAGAGGGACCGGAGCTTTCGGCAGACTTCGGAGTGGAGGGTCCACTCTGTTGGAAGGACCTGGTTCTTCCTGCTGAGTCTGTCTGCTCTTACATTCTTGGTTCCTTGAATAAACCTCATCAGTAGCACAATGCCTTGTTCCTCTGCCCATATCAAGAGGTCTCTCGCTATCTTGTATAGTGTGAACGAGTGAGTCCCCCCGTTTTCGGATGTAAGCCAGAGCCGTGGTATTGTCCAAGTTTACCTGGACTACCACGCCTCTGACCTCCAACTCGAAGTTCTTCAAGGCTAGATGAACAGCCATAAGTTCCTTCACGTTTATATGCCAGGACACCTGTTCTTTTGTCCAGGTGCCTGACACTTCCTTCTTTCCTAGTGTTGCTCCCCATCCTGTTTCCGAGATGTCGGAAAACAACACCAGGAAAGGGTTCCGAATCGAGAGGGATATTCCTTCGTTCTTTCGAAGAGGGGTTAACCATCACTTCAGGTGTGACTTGATCTCTTGTTGGATGGGAAATGAATCCGAAAGATCCCCTTTCTTTCGGTTCCACATCCTTTGCAGGAAGAACTGCAGCAGTCTCAGATTGAGCCTCCCTAGGGAAACGAACTGCTCCAGCAACGAAAGGGTGCCCAGAAAACTTAGCCACTCCCTCGCTGAGCTTCGTTCTTTCCCTAAGAAGGTTGAGACTTTTTCCAAGCCTCGAGCAATTCTGTCTTGCGACGGAAACGCTCGAAAACCCCGAGAATCCATCTGAATCCCCAGATAGACAATGTTCTGGCTGGGGATCATCTGAGACTTCTCGAGGTTCACGAGCAGTCCGAGTGAGCGAACGAGATCCAAAGTCGTTTCCAAGTCCTCCAAACACTGTTGTTTCGATTTGGCCCTTATTAGCCAGTCATCCAAATAAAGGGATATGTTCACCCCCTCCAGATGAAGCCATCGTGCTACGTTCCTCATCAGGCTCGTGAACACTTGAGGAGCCGTAGACAGGCCAAAGCACAGAGCCCAAAATTGAAAGACCCTGCCCTGCATCATGAACCGCAGGTATTTCCTCGATGAAGGATGCAGGGGGACGTGAAAATACGCGTCCTGTAGGTCCAAGGAGACCATCCAATCTCCTGGACGCAGAGCAGCAAGAACATAGTTGGAAGTTTCCATAGAGAACTTCTGTTTCTCCACAAATCGGTTCAGTGCGCTCACATCCAGGACAGGTCTCCACCCCCCCGAGGCTTATGGTACGAGGAACAGCCAATTGTAAAAGCCTTGAGAGTGTGGGTCCTGTACTAATTCTATGGCCTCCTTCTCCAACATTTGTTCTACTAGCTGAAGCAGGGTCTTCCTCTCGACAGGGTCCGTGTAACTTTGCCGACAGTTCCCTTGGGGTAGACATCAAGGGAGGCCTGTCTCTGAAGGGGATGAGATATCCTCTTTTCAATATAGAGGATATCCGCCTCTCTCAACGCCCATTCTTCTGAGAACTTCAGAAGTCTGGTGCCTACTGGTGCTTGGAGGACTTGAACTTCACTTGTTTTTCTTGGTAGGTCTAAAGGCAGAAGCCCTACCTCTCCTTTCCGCTCCTCTCTTCCTAAAGGAGGGCCGGGAAGACGAACTCCCTCGAAAGGGCAGCTTTGGGTTCCGTGTCTCCTTCTTCGTAGCGGGAACAGCTGGTCTCGCCTTTTTGGTCGACTGGACCAGCAGATCTTGCGTTGCCTTCTCAGTAAGTGAGTGAGAAATATCTCACTAACTGAGAAGGGAAAAGCTGGTTTGACAGAGGGGCGTACAGTAGGGACGACCTCTGTACCAGCGAGACAGCTTTAGTAAGAAAAGAACTGAATACAGCTCTCTTCTTAAGTATTCCCGCTCCGAAAAGGGAGGCCACTTCCCCAGATCCGTCTTGCACCGCCTTATCCATGCAAGCCAAAATACTATTAAGGACTTTAGGGCTCAGGCATTCATTGTCCTATGTCTTCTTGGCCATCACCCCCAAAGGACCAGTCCAGAAAGTTAAATACTTCCAAGACATGGAACAATCCCTTGAGGTGATGGTCCATTTCAGACATTCCCCACGTCTTAGCTGAAGAGAGGGACTGTCTCCTCCATGCGTCCACAAGCGTTGAGAAATCTGCTTCAGCAGAAGCTGGGAGGGCGAGTCCCATTGCTTCGCCTGTCTCATACAAAATACCCCTCCTCCCAGAAAGTCTGGAGGGAGGGCAGGTAAAGACAGTCTTTCCTGCCTCCTCCCTGGAGCTGAGCCAATTTCCAAAAGACTGCAAAGCTTTCTTCATGGAAATTGTTGGCCGCATCTTCAAGAAGGAGGACGATTTTGAGGTCTTCGTGCTTGTGAACAGCGACCGAGGAGACGGAGGGGCGGCAGGACTCAGAGAATCTCCAAATTCTTGGAGCAAAAGAGCTGCCAAAGATTTGTAGTCCTAGAGTCCCGCTCCCTTTTGAGCTTCCGTGTCAGAGACATCTTCTAAGTCAAGTTCCACAGGAGAATCATTATCAGCCAAGGGAGAGCGTCTCTTCTCGCAAGGTGAAGGGTTTTTAGCAGGGTCAGATCCCTCTCGACAAGGGCGATGGCCGCCTGTGCGACATCTTGTGTCCCTGTCAGGCGAATGCTGATCCCGCGAAAAAGCCCGATCATCATCGAAGCCCTCTTGACAAGGATGAAAGCCGCCTGTGCGACATCTTGCATCCCTGTCAGGAGAAGGCTGTGCTTGCAACAAGCTTCCATCAGCAACAGATATATTGTGACAAGGACGACGGCTGCCTGTGCGACATCCTGCGCCCTTGTCCAGAGAAACCTGTTCCTGGTCAAAATCATAAAGAGACGCCTCCTGGTTGACTTCTCTGTATGGTTTCCTTGAAGAAAATCCTGGCGCCTGGCGCCTATCTGGCGCCGAAAGCTTGGTTCGTTCCTCGCGCCTGGATGTCTCTGTCCGCCTCGGACAGTGTCGTCTGTCAGAGTTGTCCACATTTGGAACTTGGCGCCTAGCTGTCGTCGTCCCAGTACGGCACTTTTGCCTGTCCATATTGTCCGCTTCTGGCGCTTGGCGCCAGGACGGCGCTGTCTGCGTACGACGTTTTTTCCTGTCCTGGCTGTCTGCCTTGTCCAGGTTGTCTGTATCTGGCGCTTGGCACCTGGTCGTAGCTGTCTGCATACTATAATTCTGCCTGTCCGGGCTGTCCGCGTCTGGCGGCTGGTGTCTGGTTGGCGCCGTCCGTGTAGGACACTTTTTCCTGTCCGAGTCGTCCACTTCTGGCGCCGAGCGCCTGGCTGGATCTGTCCGACTCGGACACTCGTTGTCATTGTCCGTATCTGACGTCCCAAGTCTATGAGTTTCCGTCCGTTCTTCCGTTATCGTCTCTGTTCTCGGACGAGGAGTAGAGGAGAGGAGTCTGGAGTCCGGAACGCCCACCAGACGAGATCTCTTAACAGGAAGAAAAGAGTCTTTTCTCCTGGGAGGGTCTTTTCTTAATACTCCTACTAATGAAGATATCTGTTCCTGCATTTTAAGTAGGATATCTGTCGCTATTTGTTCCTCTTCCTTATCAGGAATAGGAGAATGCGCCCTGGAAGGCGTAGGCGATCGTGATCTTAGAGCAGGAGAATTCCATGTCCTCTTGGCTCTTTTCATCTCGCAGGGAGAATCCTCGGGAAACGTTCCAGGCTCGAGTCCAGCGTAGGCGCTTTCCAACTCCTCTTGATCGGATGCGATAGTTTGTCGGAAGTCCATCCACTTCTGCGGGGAGACGAATCGGATGACGAAAAGCACTCTTTTAGGATGCCTTTCCAATGGCGATCCTTGGCAGTCTGGGACACAACAGATTCTGCCGAGGGGACGCCTGATCGGTGGGGATTCTCCATAACCTCCGTACGGCTGTCGACATTCCTTCTCCTCTGGGCCTGAGAGCTTGGAAGAGGTCTAGGCCTGGGAGCGAGACAGAGCCGATCAGACGCACCCTCCACTACACTGGGGACACTTACGTCACTTTCCACAGTCTTACCTTGAAGAGCTTGCATTTTAAGCTCCATCCTTCTTAATGCAGTCTTCAGATTTGCAATCTCCGTAGCAGAATTTGCATTATCTGCTAAGGGAGAGGGTGAAACTGCATGTGAGGAAGCAATTAATTGGGGGTTAGTTATACTAACTGGCTCATTACAGCGAGATCTACTCAAGCTTCTAGAGGCAGCTTTTCTAACCCTATCTCTCTCTAGTTTCCTTAAGTAGGAATCTAGTGTCTTCCATTCTTCCTCATTCATATTCACGCATTCATTGCAAGTGTTATTTCTAGAACATTCATACCCCCTACAACTCTTGCATAGTACATTGTGAGGATCTAACGACACTTTCGGTAGTCTCACCAAACAACCCTCATTCACACATCTTCTAACTTTGCAGCTAGAGTCAGACATTTTGAGCACAATCCAAAGCAAATTCCAAAAAACAGTCCACAAAAGCGTATGCCAAACCACAGATCCAAATATGTCACCAAAAAGACAGTCCAGAAGATCAACGGCAATGAAAATACGAAAATCAAGTCAGGAGGTACCAACAACGATGTTGTACGCACCGGCGACAGAGAAAATCTGATTAGAAGAAGGGAATGGTTCCTATTCCTGCCACCCAGCGGCAGGGCAGTAGATCACCTGACCTACCTGTAGTGTGCCACGAAATTAGAATTTCTGTCGGGAACGACGGAGTCTATAGCTAAGTATATATCTGACAGGGAAGTTGAATGTACAAAACCTTACTTTTAATGCTTCGGGTGCACTCAAAACTGTAAACTGCATTCCTATAGCATTTTTCATCAAAAAACCCTTCAAATATTGATTATTTTGCATTTTTGGTGTCATATTTTTTCTGCCAGATCAGCGCTGTAGGCGTCGTAACCCTGGAAATAATTTCTGATGAATATAATTGAAAAGCACCTTAACCTCAGAACGTCGTAAGCTGAACCCGCCGTAACCCGGGGACTGCCTGTAGTACTGCCAATTTCTCGTGGAAGTATGGAAAATTTTGAATTTTTTTTCTCTCACCATGTCCATTTGCATATCTTCCTCTTTCCATTGATGTGTTTTTTTCAGAAATTGGCCAACCTCAAAGTTTACCCAGCCTAAGGAGCTGCATATTGATTTTTTTACCCATCCACTAAGGACTTTGGTCGTATGTTTAACAATGGGCACTTCTTGCGGTTCTGATGTAGGTAAACTGAGTATCAGCGTTTGCTGAGGATAATAGAAAGTGCCCTCTTATCCAGAGTCCTTTTATACTCCATCACATGTTATAATGTTTATCCTTACGACACAATACCCGTCCACAAGACCAGTTAAGAGAATTCTTTGACATTAGTCTGGTCACCAAGGAACTCTGGATGGACCTTGGAAGGGGGAATCCTTTGAGGGCAAGACAGCGACTACACTATCAAAAAGGGATGTTAATAATGCCAAAGAATTTTTCCAAAAACTACAGAAATATAAAAAAAAATCCATACAGGTTTTATATTTTCCTTTTCTTTAATCAGACAAACAACTCTTGCCAAAGGATTTCAATAATAAATTCAAAGAACTGCAATACCTGCAATGCAAACACTTTCTTATTGCAAACAGCACTACATACACACACTCAAGACTACAAAAATGTTTGCTTACATAACAGCAGAAGGTATTTAGCAGCACTTGTGATTCCTGAAGGAAAAATATTTAAATACTGCTGACAACTAGTACAAAAACAGATTACAAAAATAAAAATAATTCTTTACTAAAGCAGTAAAATTATATAACAGCTTACAAGACTCTTGACATCATAACCATATGCAAACTACTATTGCTAAAGAATGAAAATTGTACATTAACATTTATTATGATTCTTGCCACCCAAAAGTAAATCACAAGATGCACTGAATATTACACTCTATAAAGTAACAGCCATAAAGTTATCACAAGGCAACAACATTGTGTACAATCCTCTTGGTCTGCTGACTAGATGGAAGATTTTGAATTTGTGGATAAGATAAAGAAGAGGAATGAGGGTATTATTATTATTATAAAAATAGTTTAACCAGACCACTGAGCTGACTTTCAGCTCTCATAGGGCTGGCCCGAAGGATTAGATAAAATTCCAGGTCTAGGCCAAAGGCCAGGATCTGGGACCAAATAGGCCATGCAATATAATAAACTATAACTTAAAATTAAATATATCTGAACATCGAATGGAGCGCGAAAGGCGCATTTTACCTCTCGGGAGGGATCGTTTGACATATATTTTCGACTTGAATGCT
>NC_087203.1:50400385-50435385 GCF_015104395.2 Macrobrachium nipponense | reverse complement strand
TACCTAGAATCCGACACACCTGGAAGTAAGAAACCTTCCCAAACAAGCATAAACATGGGTGCAATTTTTAAAGGTTTAAAGAAAACAATCATCTCAGATACACTTTCCAGACAATTAAAGGTTATAGGTGACAGCTATTCAGAACTTGGTAAACAAAAACCATATTCACATACATGACAGACCTACTTACAACAAAAATTAATAACACTTAGGGCAACTGATTTTTTTTAAGTCATAATTATATCTTTTGAGGTCATTCTTAAGCATGTTACAGATAAAAGGGTCTAAATGAAAAAGCACGACTAACTTGAAATTACGATGAAAAGTAATTGTATTAAAGCAGATTCAAAAGATTTTGTGATAAGACATCTCTTGCCTTTGCAATTACTGAACTATCAATCCATTATTCGGTGGTTGTTTTTCACTTGAATGAATAATGCCTTAGATTTTTGGCCCAGTTTTTACAGAATATTTCATGCTGAAACGTATCCTTACTTCTAAGCCTTTGCTGGACTGGTCCGAGATAAAATAGACAATCATTCATGGAATTTTATATATTATGTGTTGCTTTTCTGCTGGGCCATTTTTTATTACATTTTTTTTAGTGTGGTTTATTATAGGAAAAAACCGGTTGACATTAAAAGCTTTTAACAATGGTTTTAATGGTTTCAAATCCGTTTTTTAAAATAAGGCAAACTGAAATGTTCTTAGAATTTTCTTTGTGTGTGTTATTTACAGTACAGTGGTAGCCTTGAGAATAGCGCCGTCCTGTGATACGATGCTTTGAGACCCGAGGTGGAATTCGGATCCAAATTTTGCCTTGCGCCCGAGCTGTGTCCCGAGATCCGAGTTGGTCGGGGACGCCACCGCTAGTTGGCGTTCGCTGTGCAGCATCAGCTGGGAGCATCCCACGAGCTCCTCGCGACGTGTTGGCCGACAGATTTAAGTTGTTTGTGATCTGTACTCGTGTTTTCGCTGTTTTTTCACGAAGTAGTGACTTGTTTACCTACCCTCATGGGGCCCAAAGAAAGTACGTGCAAAGTAGAGTGGCGAAAAGAGAAGAGAATGCTGCTGATAGAGGTAAAGCGAGAGATAATAAAAAACATGAGCGTGGTGTACGAGGAATGGAACTGGCCCGGGTGTATGAGCGTAGCAACATCGCCATTTGTACAGCCTAAAGCCAAAGGATGCCTCAAAAGGCAAAAACAGCTAAAGGAACTAGCAATTTCTGTCGCAATTAAGGACAATGTCCATGAAGAAACTGAAAGCTGCTCTTGTATGGTTGAAAGAGAAGGAACTAAGCGGGAGATATCAGTGACGGAGAGTATAATTTGCGAAAAGGCTCGCGTTATTTACGCAGATTGAAGAAGGAAGAGGCATCCAACTTCAAAAGGGGGAGCAGAAGACATACGTTTAAGGAGTCGTGGGGTGTTCGATAATTTTAAGAAGAGAAAGTGGCATTCCATTCAGTGGTGAGGCATGGTTGAAGCTGCGAGTGCTCGATGTAAAGGGAGCTGAAAGGTACATTGTCGATTCGATGGACTTATTGAGGAGGAAGGCTACATCCCGCAACAAGTCTTTAACTGCGATGAGACCGGGATTATTTTGGAAAAAATGCCACGGAGACATACATCACCGAAGAGGAGACGAAGATTCCAGCCATAACCCCTTAAGGACCGTCTGACCCCTTGCATTGTGGTGCAAATGCCTAGTGGTGACTGTAAAGTAAAGCACTGGCTAGTCTACCATTCTGAAATCCTCGAGCGTTCAAGTCACCACAAATTCTGAGAAAAACTGCACGTAATGTGGCGCTCGAATGCAAGGGCATGGGTTACGCTGCAAATTCTTACAGATTGGTTAAACCTCAGCTTCGGTCCTCCGTGAAGGATATCTTCAAAAGAATAACCTCCCACTGAAAGCCTTTATTAATTTTGATAATGCTCCGTCCCACCCACCGTCCTTCAAGATGACATTCTCGGGAGGAGTTCCAGTTTGTGAAAGTCCTCTACCCTCCCACCCAACACGGACTTCCATCCTGCAACCAATGGATCAGCCGGTCATTGCAAATTTTAAAAACTTTTTCACAAAGCACTTGTTCCGCCGATGCTTGAGGTGACGAGAACACCAAGCTTAACCCTTCGAAGTGTTGAAAGAGCATTCAATATCGTTCGTATGTTTACCCGTATCATATGACTCGGCATGGCAAAGGTAAAGAGACGAAACCTTGACTCGGCGTGGAAAAAGCTATGGCACGATGCTGTTTCAGAGAGGGACTTCGAAGGGTTCGACCCCAAGCAACGGTGGGGAGTTGTGTCCCTCGAAAGGCGATGGGTCTGGAGGTTAGATGAGGCTACGTCACGAACTCGTCGAGGAACATGAAGGAACCTCAATGAGGAGTTTGAAGGAGCTGCGGTGATGCACATACGAAGGCCCCTCAGAGATTTAGCAGCGTAGCGAGGGGGAGGAAGAGCCTGAGGAAGTGCTTCCTACAAGTCAATTAAAGACATGTTTGGCAATGTGGTGAAACACTTTCGAGTTTCATTGAACGAACATCCAGAAAAAGTTTCGACTAGTCGTGCTTCGCGTTATTTAATGACACCTTGTTTGACTCATTTCCGGACATTCTAACAGGGAGGCGAAGCAAGCTCTTTGGATAAATTTTGTTAAAGAAAGCGGCAAATGAAAGTGCCGAAGTGATTTCTAAAAAGGCATAAAACACGTGCTGATTAAACTTACTTTCGCTTAGGTTAAGTTTTAAGTTTAAGTGCATTTAGTAATTTTTTCAAATTTTAATTAAGGAAATGCAAATTTTTATTAAAGTTAAGGAAATTCAGTTTTTAGAGTTTACATTTTTAATGTTATCATTTTGTGTTCGACAAATGCTGTTTACCGTAACGGGACTAGCCCCTCCCTGCTCCCTCCTCCTCCTCCTCCTCCGCCACTCTACTCGTTAGCCAGCCGCACTCGCCTGTCAGCAAGTACGATTACGTGTCTTACGTTTTGTTGGTTTACTAACTTTGTTATTCATTGCTAAATTTATGTTTTTTAGTTACATTTTAATGTTCATTTTTCATTTTCTTTGGAAATTCCTGTTTACGTAACGGACCAATGTATCCGTCCACCCCTCCCTCCCCCCCCATCCGTCACTCTCCTCCCTTATCCCCCGCACGCGACTGTCACCAAGGTTAGATTAAATTAACTTTTTCTTTTCTTTATTTTACTTTATTCTATTCATTTACTAAAATATATTACTGGTATAATTTTTTTTTGTACTATAATTTCTACATTATATGTGTGTGTCTTCATTATTTACGCTGGTTTGGGGGTATATTTCATGTCTGAACGGATTACATACATTTCAGTTATTTAAATGGGAAAAATTTGATTGAATACGAGTTTTTTTTCGAGTTCCGAGCCCGGTTCCCGGAACGAATTAATCTCGTATCTCAGGTACCACTGTATAAAAACTTTTTGTGGGCTTTATTTATAACAAATGTCTAATATATGTGAAGGATAGCATAAATCTTTCCCCTATTTTTCCTTTGGAAAACGCTACTTACCTAATATCATTCATATTCCTGTAAATTGTTGATGATTGTTTAGCTTTCTTCCTGTCGGTATTGATGGTAATGCTTTCTCTCTAATTAAATAACCAGGTACATCATTTAATTTACTCTAGAATTAGAAAAGACAATTGCCTCCCTTTCTTAAGAGACGTTTTTGATACAGAGAGAACCATTTCAATGTAAATTCGTATTTATAGGAAACCGCCTAACAACTTAACTTATGTTCATTATTCTTCTCAGGCCACCATCCTTACCTTAAATGCCGAAGCGGTAAAAAAAAAAATTGTCTTCTTCTGTGTGCCGGAGGTGTTTTCGGAGTGAGCGGCAGAGCGGAAAAAATATTTTAGAAAAACACACAGCGACCTTAGTTTTTTCAAGATTAAGAGTTCATTTTTGGCTCCTTTTTTTTTCAATGGCTGAAGTTTAGTATGCTACCATCAGAAATGAAAAAATTATCATTATCATATATAAATATCGATATATGATAGCTTCAAAAACAAAATTTTCATATATAATTGTTATTCAAATCGCGCTGTGGCGAAACAACGTTTTAAAGGTTACAGTTCCTTTTTTTCGTTGTAATGTACCTAAATTTGCGATCATTTGGTATATAACACATTTGTAAAACAATAAAATCAACACAGAGAAAATATCAATCACAGAAATGATGCATGAATTCGTTACGCGCAGGACGTAAAAAAATATCTTCTTTTTTAACATCACCATAAATTAAGTTTTTAGCTTACAATTGCAGTTTCTACCATTTCCGCCGAGTTAAAGTTGACCAAATTGGCAAAATTTTTAAATATTTTTTTTATATGCAATTATTTCGGAAATTAGAAAGCTACAACCTTCAAAATATTTTTCACCTTTTATTCTACATGAAATTGCCACATTTTTCTTATATAAACTCGATGAAATGCCTAAATGAAACGGAGCAAATTTTCCGAGAATGCTATGTGGCGCTTCGGAGATTTATGGGCGGAGATTCCGGGGCCGTGCGGAGGGAAGTACAGATTTTATCATAAATTCACCATAATCGAAATATTGTGCTAGAGACTTCCAATTTGTTGCTAATGAAGGTAAATGATTGAAATATTACTAAAATATAAAGTTTTTCGCTTACAATTGCGTTTTTCGACATTTTTTTTTTTTTTTGTTGCCCGGGGTAGAGTCAAAGTTGACCGAACATGGTTTTTTTTTTTATTTATCGTGATTATATGGCAAAATATTTCACAAATGAGAAAAGCTACAGCCTTCAATTATTTTTCGATGTATTCTACATGATTGGCGCACATTTTCATATATAAAACTTTTATTAAACGGCTAATTTAAAATGGTGCAAACATTAAACACAATCGCACTTAATGATTTTTTCGGAAGAGTTACCCGGGACGTAAGGTGAAAATGTTATTTTTTTCATAAATTCCATATATCAAAAATATTGTGCTGGCGACTTCCATTTGTTTACAAAATGAAGGTAAAATGAATTAGATATTACTACAATATAAGAGTTTTTTAGCTTACATTACGTATTTCGACCATTTTCGTAGAGTCAAAATTGACCGAAGGTTGAAAATTTGTCTTATTTTTTTATATGAAAATAGATTTCAAACTGATAAAAGCTAATAACCATGGGCTGTTTAGTTGTATTGAGCAGAAATTGGCGCACATTTCCATATATAAATCTTTATGTTTTCGGAAGAGTTACCGCAGCGGACGTAAGGAAAGTTTTTTCCATAATTCACCATAAATCGAAATATGTGGCCTAGAGACTTCCATTTATTTGCAAAATTAAGTAAATAGTTGAATATTCTAAATATAACGCGTTTTAGCTTACAATTTGCGTTTTTCAACCATTTCGGTAGAGTCAAAGTTGACCGAAGGTTGAATTTTGGCAACTATCGTTAGCAGGCGGCCCGCGGTTAACGGGCGCACTCACCAATCGCGAATCGTTTTAACGGCGGTCGTCAAAAATATTTCATTAAAAAAATAAGGCTTTTAAAGGTATCTTTACGGCGACAAATTTCAGTTAACAGCGCCGCTAGCGCCGGTTTGTCTAACAAGTTCATACATTTGTAGAAATGCCGTTCAGACCATAAAGGTTATTCAAAGTAAAAAACAAAGTTTTATGGAGAGTTATTACGTAGTTTAGGGTAAAATATCTGCCCTCTACGCTGTTCTATTCCGAAAATATCGAGTTACATAAGTGCAAATTTAGCTATGGATGTGTTCCGATTCATAAATGTTCATGCTTTTTGTTTAACATGTTTATGAAAATGTATACGTGCAAGGCATCTTTTTTCTGTAGCAGAATATAATGATACAAAGGCAGCTTTTGAAACTACCCTTCACGTTATCCAAAACGATATTTTTTTCATTTTCTTTCTTGTAAGCCGCCACATGCCACTCTCGAAAATATCGATTTAAAAAAGTGCAATTAGCGATCGATGTCTTTATGTGTTTAAATGTGTATAAAATGTATTACGAATAGGGTATTTTATTTCAGTGCAAAAATATGATAAAAAAGGCAGCTTTTGAACTACCCTTCAAATTATCACTACGATGTTTTTTTCAAGTTCGTTTCTTGTATGCCGCCCGTCTGTGCGCTCTTTCCGAAATTCGAGTTAAAAGAGTACAAATTTAGCATCGATGTGTCGATTTTCCACATGTTTATGCTTTTTATGTTTAGAAAATGTGTATGAAAATATATTACTTAAAGGTAGTTTCATTTTTGTACAGAAAAAAGATACAAATTAAGGCAGCCTTTGTAACTACGCTCCACGTTGTCAGGGGAGGTTTTTCATGTTCGTTCTTGTTCCGCCAGTTCCGAAAAATGCATTTGTGTTTTTTTTTTTTATTACTTATGCTCTTTTTCCTAAATCCTTTAAAAAGTTTACATTTTTTCACTGTATCCAAGAATATTGTATGTATTCTCATATTATTGTATTTTAAAATACTACGGCAAATTTAAGCCCCGATTCCGCGGAGCGGCCAAGTTGTGGTTTGAAATCGCTGATGAATACGGTTTTGTTTCACAATAACCAATTCTGAGCGAATGCTCTTGCTTTCTAGTTACCATAAACGATATCTATATCGCTTGACTTATTGAAACAAAGTTATTTTCCTTATACAGCGTGTTTATTACGTGGAAATATTTATTGAATATTTCTCTTGTGAATTTGAACTACTATTTTTTCGTTAACAGTTACGTTGGCGCATGTTTTATTGCGTAAAAAATTCCTGATTCCGTTCGCAATAATTCCTTTAATATCATGCGTAATACGAACTTTACGTTTATTTATCGTTTATCGAGTGAACCAACAGTAAAATGTGTTCTTTCAAGCACAGTAGTTTTGATTACCAATGATTTTATATCCCGATTTTATCTACAGTTGTGTGTGTACAGACGTTTACTGCAGTTTTAATATCCTTGTTGCCGATGTACATAATAGTCATGTAGCAGCTTTGAACAGTTTTCTCTGCTTCAGTATAACTAGTTTTAAAATTTAACGTATATTTCCCGATGGATC
Organism: Macrobrachium nipponense; assembly: GCF_015104395.2. NCBI lineage: Eukaryota > Metazoa > Arthropoda > Malacostraca > Decapoda > Palaemonidae > Macrobrachium > Macrobrachium nipponense. The sequence continues at coordinate 50,428,286 of NC_087203.1, read as the reverse complement.
TTTAATCTATATTTGATCTCTGATCTATAGCGAATAAAGTATTACAATCGAAGATATCTCAGTTCTATTCTAATACATAACGACATTTATAACAAATACGGCAATGTTGCACTGTAGTACGATGATCGAAATACAAGCCAAACAGATGTTATCCAGTGTCGGTTGTACGTAGAAAGAAAAAAAAAAAGTCGTTTCTCGTTCAGTTGTTCATGGCTGTACGACGTTCACAGTGGCAACAGGTATACGTTAACACCATACTTTCATCATTCTCTTGTTGGCTGTTTATTGAAACTTATGTAACTAGCATGGATAAAGGTTATGCCATTGTAATTTGATCTCTCATAAAATCGGACTATCGTTAAGACTAATGATCGTAACTGAAACACTACGCTACCTGTACACTGTATAGAACTTTATTTATCTTTACATACTCTAGACACCCACATGTACTGTACAGTAAAATCTATAGTACTATACTGCATAAATATAATTTTACTTTCTGGGCCACTCGTGTCGGCCTATGAAGGATCCGTAATATCATTCTTTCTAGGTACAAATTAATCTAAAATTACCAGAGTAAAACAAATTAAGAAAATGTCCAGTAAAACTGACATCGCTCACTCTTTAAAAGACGTGTCCGGTATGATAATAGGGCGAGTGAGAACACCACCACGAGACTTCACGCAATTAGACCTTCAATCAAAATCCCCTACTAGAGAGAAGCTGTACCAACGGCATGTGGCCCCGGCTACTACTACTCAGGGGACGCCACGGACAGCAGCGCCCCTAGCCTACATCCTTAATTATTAGCGCTAAGCGCGTACGCATTTTCTTGCTTGTGTACTATTTTCTGGTATTTACCTCATCCTCATTATGGAACGTGCCTGCCATCGCAACGGCTGAAGTTAATGGCCTATAAGTATGTTTTAACCCAGTATTTTAGTCTCCAGGAAGCCCCGCCCCCCCACACACCAGTATTTTCCTTCTAATAGGTTCATATACGGTTCCTCGGGCCTCTCTCGTGGCGGCGCCATGCTGCTCTTTTAGAATTCCCGTCTTCCATACTGGACTTTCCTATACTTAAGGCTTCTATATCACTTCATCGTTTTTTCATCGCCTTTTTAGCTAGGTTTGGCCCATTTACCAATTCTCTTAGTTTGGTATTTAGGGCTATTTTCTGTGTTTCTTCTGGCCCAGCATCCCGCTCTTGGCTCTTCATCGCTTATCGCTGGCTCCGAGTAGGCCTCTGTTCCTCGGAACGTTTGCCTCCTCCTGCTTCTTTTTCTTCTACTAAAATGTCATTTTCCATCTTTACACGATGTAATTTAGTTCTATTAGGGTGTAGGCCTAGCCTAGGTGCATTTCCATGTATTGTAGCAGCCTGGTTCACGGGGCCCTTTCCACGGTTGTGTTGCTAGCGCGGTTAGCCACTTGCGGTCACGTGTTCCATCGCACCTTACCCTTCCCTCCCTCCGCCTACCATTTATAGGAGGGGTCTGGGGGACCCTTGGTTTCCATACAACCTCAGGTTGCCTTCCCCCTCCTTCTCTGAGGAGGCCAGGGGTTCTCCCCAGCTGGGGTATAGGGCGACCACTTGTTTCGGTGTACCTGGGTCACCGAGCGGGTAGGTTGTTTGGACTGTGAGGAGTAGGCCAACCCCCCCCCTCTCTCTCTCCCGCCGTGTTACGCCTAGAACCGCCCCCCCCCCCCCCCCCCCCCAGTTGCTCAGCCCACCTTTCCGTTCCCCCGCTATAACGAGAAGGAGCTTCCGCCGCGCCGGGGCAACCTTGGTTACGCTTGCTGGCTTCAGCCAGTGGCGGGGTGGTCACTGCTAGTGGTTCTATTGCTTGCCTACTATACCTTCCCTTTTTTCCCCGCTACCCGGAAGGGAGCTTGCTTCTTACCCGGGCACTCTTCTAGTGACGGGGTGGAAAGATTTGATATTTATTTCGTTATTTAAGGATATACCCTAATTTTACGATGACTTCCTAGATTTATATTGTATATGTATGGCCTCTCCGTCCCGTTTTCCCCCGCCGTGGTTTTCATTTTCATTCACCACCCACACCTGGTTGTCTTCTTATCTCTTGTCTCCGGCGTAGCCTTGGACACTCCAACCATCTGCTACCACAACGTATTATGGCGGGGCTCTGTTTAAAATCTAGACTTTCTCGCTCCGGCACCAGCGGAGTCAATTGGTTAGGCTGTAAGTGTTCTCCTGAATACTTATGTATCCTTCCCACTTACAGGCTACCAACTGTCGGTCCTTGGGTGCAATGCGACGTTATACGACCCCTAGGCGCCCACATGGTGCAACGTCTCCAGCGCCCCGTGTGCCACGCGCCTTTCAACGACCATGATCATCTGGGCACCCTGAGCCTGCGCCACCTGTTACGACCTGGTCAGTCAGCTGGTGGAGGGGTAAGTCGATTATAGACTTTTTTATCGTATTACCTAACAACACTTAGGTCATAAGCTTGTTAAACCCCGCTCCGCCATAGAGCTTCATTTCGCCTTCTCTTTCAGGCTGCCGGTGTGAGGGAAGTCGCCCTAAGCAACCCTGAAAGCTTGGTTGGGCGCTTCGGAAGAACGCCGCCAAAGGCGCACTTACATCTCTTGACAAGAAGCTGCCGTTCAGATCTTTCCCCGGTGGCAGTCAACAGGGTATGTTGACCCATATCTGCAGCCCTCTCATAGCCTCCATCCAGCAAGAGATGCAGCATCTTTCGGGCCGTGCCACGCATGAGACGGTCCCGGACGTCGCAAACCTTGGACTTAATTTGAGCCTATGGCGGTAGGTGCTGAGGATTATTGTTAGTTGAGTAGGTGTGTCGGGTGCCCAAGGTCTTTTCTTGGGCGCATCCTGGATCTTCTCCTGTCCCTTCTTCTACTGCTTCTTCCAAGGCTTTTTGGGATCTGAGATCCCTACCGCTCTTCACCCGCTCTCTTCTGTACTCCCCAAAGGGGAAGGACAGAGAGAACCGAAGACCCTTTTTAAGACGACTTCTAAAAAGTCGTCGTCGTCTTCTTCAGCTAAAAAGTATTCGACTTCCTATGCTGACGCGGTGAAGGCATAATCCCGAGCTCTTCCTATTCAAAGAGCTCTAGAAGCGAAGGCTTCTAAGGAGAAGGCTCCGCTCCCGCTGGGAGCCAAATCCTTTCTCCGGCCTCCACCCCAACCACTCCTAGCAAACGCCGGTGGGAGTAGCGGGACCGAGCACCTTTGATCCCGCTGCTTTCTTCAGCAGTGGGTGAATGCAAACAGGTAGGTGAGATGGTGGCTCACAAGTCCTACGCCCTATGAACAAGTTCGAACAGACAATGTTCGCTACAACTGTCGAGCACTCTGTCTCGTCGGGCCAGTCCATCCAAGTCTCTCTAAAAGCAGAGGTTAGAGAGAAACGAGGACCGAGTAGCTGGGCTTGCTCAGGCTCCTCATCCAGTCCTCGCCCAGTAGGCAGTGCTGGTATTCTCCAGCCTACCACCTTTACGAGTCGCTAACCTAGCGTTCTCTATTGGAACCCCATGGATAGTGGCCGCTTACCGCTCCGTTCTAGGATGTATGATCTCTTGTCCCGGAGTGTGGACCTCGAAGGATTGAGGACTTTCGAGTTTATCCTCCGGGATTGAACGCAGCCCTCATTGGTTATGCTAAGCTGACTGTAGCGGCACTCACTAGGGAGGAACAAGATCTCCATGGAGAACGTATCTCTATAGTAGAAGATCACGCCTACTCTCAACGCGAATGGGTTCACTGCCTTGAGGACTGGAGTGTAAACCAACACCAAGCTCCAGGCTTTCAAGAGTCCTTTTACTATTTTTGCGACGAAGGAGGAGGCTTCTACTTGCCGTTCGCTACAAAATAGTGGAAGCGCGCTTCAGGGGCAGTCCTCAAGGGATGAGCCCAGCACAGCTGAGGGAAGCGGAGTCTACTTCTCCACTCTTCCCACTTTCGAGAATTGTGGGAGACTTTGCCCCGGCACTTTCCGACTCTTGGTAACTCAAACCGGACTGTGCTATGGACCAGTTTGGCGAAAAGCTCCCAAGGCTGCCTGATTCCTTGATTCAGTCAGAGTTTCGAGCCTCGAACAGGTTTTTGGCAGGTCCCTCATTCTCTGATTATTCACAGAGGGGCTGCTCTTTCGTAATGGCACAGAAACTTTATTTAAGATTCTGGACAGCCCCAACTTCAACGGTTGAACTGATGCTTTCGACTTCCTTCCAAGCTAGGAGGAATTGCCGAAAGCAACGTTTCTGCAGGAGTGCACTATTTAGGCCGAACCTAATAACTCCTGGCCTTCCAGCTGTGGGAGCGGATCTTCTTCCCAGAGTCCGCTGTAAATGAAGGTCACCACAGGCCTGCTAGGCTCAACCAGAACCTTAGAGCTAGATGGGGTAATCTCTCTAAGATTAACAAGAATCCGCCCCCGCTGCGGGTAAGAAACTAAAGAAGTCTGGTAAAAGGGTTCCAGCCTTACAGAAACACCAGCAACAGCAGCAATTCCGTTCAGGCCGTCCCGGTTACCCACAGGGACAACCTCACATCAAGCAGACCCAGCCCTCCTCCTGCTGTCCTCGCAGTCACAACCCTCGACCTCCTACGCACTCTCGCCGGCCTACAACCCTATGTATGAAGGTCAGGCTTAACCTCCGCTTTATAGGCAATCGAGGTAACAGATCGAGAGGCCACTTTCCGCCAGCGTGTCACATGAAGGGCGGCAAGGAGTAGGCAGTTCAGAGAGGGCGTGGAGGTCAAACCCCCATCAACAATGAGGCTCCCAGGTATTAGGGAGGCTGTTCCTCTTCGTCCAGGTGGGGTTCAGCAATTGGGCACAGAGCATAGTGTCGCGGATTGGGTTGGAGTTGGATCAAAGATTCCCCCCTCCAATCAAATCATTCCCGCCAAGTACCATCAAGGAATTGACAGATTATGCGGAGGAACTCCTTCAAAAAGGAGCTATTGCGAGCGTCAGCATCTAAAATTTCAAGGTCCGCTTATTCAGCCGTGCCAAAGAAATGCTCAACAAAAAGAAGGGTAATCTTAGACTTGTCAAGGGCTAAACTCTTTCAATTCGTTGCGACAAGTTTCAAAATGCATTACCCTCTCGCAGGTAGGACCTTACTTCCTCCGTGAGCCGTCACATGCTCCATCGATCTTACAGACGCATACTATCATATCCCTATAGCCAGTACACTTCCGGATCGCCCATTCTAGGATTCAGGCTAGGAAATGCATACATTCTCATTCAAAGTGATTGCCCCTTCGGTCTGAATGTACCCCCCAGGGTCTTTCAACGCAAATATCATAAGTAGTGGTTGGCAACAATTGAGAACTCAGGGATAAGATAGCATCATACCTCGCCGATTGGTTGATCTGTGTCACCAACAGTCGAGATGTCTCAAAGCACGAAAAGGTAGTTTCATTTCTGGAACTACTGGGGTTCGCAGATAACCAAAACGAATCCAGACTTACTACTCCGAGTCTCGTTTTCAGTGGCTAGGAATCCAATGGGATTTGTCTTCCACAATCTGTCATTCCATGGCCAAACGGAAAGAGATAGCAAGTCTGTCAGAACAATTTCTCAAATGCAAGCAAACATCAAGGAGAAGCCAGAAAGGAATCCTAGGTTCCCTCCAGTTAGATTCAGTGACAGATATCCTCCTGAAAGCAAGGCTGAAAGATTAATCGAGTTTTGGCGATCGAGAGCAAACGCAAATCTCGAGACAGTTGTCAGTAATTCACAGATCCTTCGCAATCAACTCCGTCCAGGGACAAACGTAAAGAACCTGCCCAAGCGGGTACCCCTTCAATATCCCCTTCCAGTGTTAACATTCACACGGATGCCTCCCTGTCCGGGTGGGGGATATCTCATTCAAACAGGTTTCAGGGGACTTGGTCAGTTCCATTCCGCCAGCTCCACATAAACCGTTCTGGAAGCAATGGCAGTATTCTTACCCTGAAGAGACTTCTTTCTTCCCCCGGAAAAAGTCTCATCTAAGCTAGTTTTTGGACAGTGCAGTGGTGTTCATTGCATCAACAGAGGAGGGTCCAAATCCAAACATGTGAAACCATGTCATGATAGCCATCTTTGCCCTAGGCAAACAAACACAAATGCATCTGTCCCGCCACTCACCTGGCGGGGGTAAGAAATGTGATAGCAGACCCTTGTCCGTCGGGTCCCTCTGGAATCAGAATGGTCCCTATACGACGGGTCATTCCATGGAATATCCGGGAGTCCCAGGTCTCCAAGTAGATCTCTTCGCCTCACAAGCAAAAAAAAAACCGAACCACAAGCTCCCTTGCTATGTGGCCCCACCTGGACCCTCTGGCCTTATGCCACGGCCGCCCTGTTGTTAGATTGCAATCAGTGAGGAAAAATTTATGTTTGTCCTCCAGTGAATCTTCTCTGAAAGTCTTTGACAGCTGGGACTTTCAGGGACGAGTAGCCCTGATTTGCTCCAGACTGGCCCAAGAGCCAACTGGTTCCTCTGCTTCTGAATTGGGTCCTCCGACCTCAACGGATTCCCAATCCCAAGCTGTCACAATCAGTACAATGAGGATTCTGTGTTCGCTTCCTTCAGGAATTCTTCAGAACCCTAACTTTATTGACTTCATGAAGTTTTGCGGCTATAAAGATGCTAACATTGATCCACAAAACATCCTCTTCTAGAATCAGATAAGAGAGTCAACTATTATACACTATGACTCAGACTGTTAAAAATTAGCATTCCTTCTGAAAGAATCAAACACTACAACCTGACAGTTTTAATTTAGCTATTCCTTTTTCCAGATCCTTGTTTGAAAAGGTTTAGCACTAGTCACTATTCTACTTCCATAAATTCGGGCTTTGAAGAAGATCTTTCAGTTAGGTTTCCGATCGATTCTGACTGAATCTTATTTTATTAACTCTATCCCTAAAGCCTGTGCTAGACTTAGACCTTCTCAAAGGCCTACTTCAGTCTCATGGTTCTTATGATGTCCTCAAACTGCATCCAGATACTGACACTCTCGTCTTGTACATATCCTAATGCTTTCTTAGAAAGACATTATTCTTATTAAAGCCTAGCTTCTGGAGCTAATTTCAGAACTGGCGGCTCTATCCAGAGTAAGCGGTCATGTGTAATTCCTCCCCTCAGGAGAAGTTCTGCTTGCTCCGATCGAGTTTTTTGGCTAAAACTGAGGATCCCCTCCTTGCAAGGTGGGCTCCTGGAAGTCATCCCACTCCTGTTCCGGCAAGACCCTTCTCTCTGCCTAATCACATTTCAAGAGCCTTTCTATCTCTTACATCTCCTCAAGATCTCAGGTTCTCTCTTCATGAAGAAAAAGGTGGTACTTTATCAGTAAAAGGTATTAGACAACAAATCCTTTACTTCATTAAACAGCCAATCCTGAATTCATTCCAAAAGCACATGACATCAGGGGAGTAGCCACCTCAATTATTATTTTCACATATGAACTTTGAGATCTTTAAAAAGTATACTTGATGGATATCTCCGACAGTCCTTTAAACTCACTATCTAAAGTCCTTGGAATCTTTAAAATTTTCTGGCAGTAAGCAGCGGAAACATTGTTTTCCACCTGATACTGTATAGTAGTCGTAGTATAGATCCCGGTTCCTCTCTACCTACCCTCATCAAATGCCTCACCGCTATCGCCATCTACTCGGATATTTAGCCTTAGGCCGCTGAGATCATATTAGTGGATTGTCCTTATTTTTTTGCTAGGGACATCCACACTATGTACTGATAATGTACTTCAGTGTACCTACCCTTATTTTTATGCTAGGTAGGACACAATGTGTTTGTATTTTTGTAAATAAGTTATCTAAGTGGAATCTATTTTGTTAAATTACACTGAATTATTGTATTTTCTATGTTTACTTTCATTTTAATACTTTACATACTACTTTATTTTATGTTCATTGTTTAAAAATAAGGTTACCTTAAGTACTTAGTTTTATATGCTGTATAAACTGATTTACTTATATTATATCCCTCATTTTTACAACTGTTTTCATTTGTGCCTTTTTCCATCTTGTCTGTTTCCTGGTAACTCTTGTCATAGGCCGACATACAGCTGAGGGCCCGAAAAGGGATTTTGACGTAGAAAAATCTATTTCTGGTGATTGGCTCGTGTCGCCCTATGAAACCCACCCGTTGTGATTGCCCCCCCCCTGTCCGGACAAGATGTTCATAGCTTTAAAGGATGACCGCTAGGGGCGCTGCTGTCCAGGCTCCCCCTAGTATAGTAACTACGCCACATCGCCCGTTGGTATCAGACTCTCTCTAGTGGGGATTTTTGATTGGAAGGTCCTAATTGTGAATGTCTCGTGGTAGTGTTTCCCACTCGCCCCTATTCTCATACCGACACTAACTTCATTAAAGAGTGTCGAGTCAGTTTTACTTGACATTTTCTTAATTGGGTTTTCTTTCACTCTGGTACTTTTAGATTAAATTTTTACCTAAGAAAGAATTGATATTTAAGGATCCTTTCATAGGGCGACACGAGCCAATCACCCAGAAATAGATTTTTCCCTACTTCAAACATCCTTTTTGCGCTTGTGGGATTACGGCGCCTTTGACTGGTCTAGAGTTTTCCAAAGAAGTGTGGCGGGCGGCCATATGCTTTTAAATCGCTCAGCGTCCAAAATCGCTTGGCGTTCGGTGGGCCAGGAAAGGAATCCCCTGCCGCTAACCGCGGTCCGCCTGTATTTATATGGACATATTTCGAAACGATAAAAGCTACAATCATGAGTATTTTTTGTTGTATTCTAAATGAAATTGTCACATTTTTCATATATACGTAATACTTCATGTACGGATAATTTAAAAACTGCAAAATTATTGTCAAAGTGACCGAAATAATTTGTTTGAGATGTGTCACGATACTTTTTGTCGATAAGAAAGAAATTCGCGTTTGTGCGTAACAATTGTAAACAAAACAACGCCTGATCCGTTGAACTCCCAGCATCCCCCAGGCGCGTGTTCAAAAGTTTTCGCTGGTAGGCCTATAAGTACTTTTCGCGAATTTTTGAAAATACTTTTGTAAAGTCGACGTATGGTACTTCCATTCGGCATATGGGAAGAACATTTTGACTCGACGTTTTAATACGTCCTTCGCGTTTAAGGGTTTAATATAAAATATCAATTTTTTCCATCTATTTTTTACGAGCATTGCGAATTGTCATTCCACAATATTTGGATCAAGAAATTGAATACATAAGAAAAAAGGAAAGATTTATGCTATCCTTCACATATATTAGACATTTTGTTATAATAAACCCCACAAAAAGTTTTAAAGTGTAAAACAACAACAAAAATAAAAATTCTAAGAACATTCTCAGTTTGCCTTATTTTAACTGATTTGAAACCATTAAACAATTGTTAAAAGCTTTTAATGTCAAAACCTGGTTTTTCCTAATAATACACACTAAAAGAAGGTTAATAAAAAAGGCCCAGAGAAAAGCAACAACATATATATAAAATTCCATGTATGATTGGCCCTCGTTTTATCTCAGACATTCCAGCAAAGGCTTAAAGTAAGGCTAAGCCAGCATAAATATTCTGTAAAAACTGGGCAAAAAATCTAATGCATTTTCATTCAAGTGAAAACAACCACCGAATAAATTGGGATTTGATTTAGTTCATAATGCAAGTCAAGAGATGTCTTTCAAAAATCTTTTTAGAATCTGCTTTAATACAACTTACTTTTCAATCTTCCAGGTTTGTTCGGACGGAGCACCTGCTCACTATCCGGGTGTACCTTCGGTTGTTGGGGAGGCTGGCTCCGCCCAGCTACCGGAGTGGACGCGATTTCAGTTGGCCTAATAGACTTTCCCTGTCTTTTGTACCCCCCTTCCACTACCTACCCGGCGGAGCGCTTTGCTTGCTATCTGGGCCTCCTCTAGCAGTCAGAGAGGGGGGGATAGTGTAAAAAAAAAATTTGTACGGCGGAGCTACACGCTCCTCCTATGTAACCTACTAGTTTAAGTTTTGGGACATCCTCCTCCGTTTCTCACGGCAAGGGTATACTACTCTCGAAACTCTATATGGGTTATAAAACATCTGGTTGGATCGTACTCCTCTCTCTGGTGTACACCGTAGTTCCCAACCAGTTATTTACGTCCCCCACGGAGTTCAGGGGCGGACCTATGTCCAATATCTTATACTACTCGGCATGCAACGAGGTATCATAGTAGCCCTGTAGTGTATACGTTGATTACTTATGTATCTTTCCCACTTACAGGCTACTAACTGTCAGAGGGTCTGTTGCACCGCCACCTTCAAGACCCCTGCGGGCATGAGGTCTGCAGGACTCATGCGCCGTGGGTGCTGCCTGCACGACGACCTGAACGGTATGCAATTATGAGGGCTTTCACATCTGCTATGACCTTTTTGTGAGCCATTTTGGACGGAGTAAGTATATAATCGGTATATGCGTCCCCTTTTTGTCATATATAATGCTAGCATATCCTTACCTTTAGCTACATATTGTATATTCCACTTTTTTAATGATCCGTTCCTCCGGGGCTTCGTTGTTGGACTACAATGACCCTCTTCCAGGCTGCCGCAGTCAAGGAAGTCGCGTCGGATAACCCTGAAGCCTGGTTGTGAGGCTTCGGGAAAGAACGCCGCCAGGGACCAGCCCTACATTCTCGATAAAAAATGGCTGTCTCAGATCTTCCTCGGGCGGAAGTCGACGGGCTTATGTGGATCCCGCCGCGGGGGGCCACTCCCGACGATTGCCTCCATCCAACAGAGCAGGTTGAGAAGCCTTTACTGGACCTAGGAAACCAAGACTAGTGGGCGGACGTAGCCACACTTTACCTAATTTAGAGCCTATGATGTTAGTTTGCGGAGGATTTGTTGTTGAGGTAGGTTGTTGGGCCCCAAGGGCTTCCCCTTGGTGACTCTGGATCTTCTCTTCCCCGTTCCTTCCGTCGTTCCTCTTCAAGGCTTTACACGGGATCGGGATGATCCTACTAGTACGCCTGCGGCATCTGTGCCCCCTAAAGGTGAGGGACACAGAGTGCAGAAGACCCTGCAGAATTCGTCGTCCGAAAAAGACGTCGTCTTTTCTTCCTCGTCTCGTAAGGCTCCGGCTTCCCACCCTGGAGCAGAAGAAAGTGAAGGCTTCTTCGTCTTCACACTATAAAGGGTCACGAGGCAAGTCCTCCAAGGAGAGGTCCAACACGCTCCTGCCTAGCCTGTACCTTCCCCGCTGCTACCGTAACCCCTCCGTGAAGGCCTGCCGGGATCGCGGTGTACTGGTACCTTTGAACCTGCGCTTTTTTCGGCAGGCGTTATGCAGCCAGTGGGGTGATCTGTCTCGGATCCTCGGCTACAGGATTCGAGCAGGGTTTGCTCGCAAAAATCTCCTTCTCTCAATCAGTCGGCTCAGTCATCCAATCCTAATAGGGCATGTCCGACCACGGAGAAGCGCCTGGCAGGCCTGAATCAGGCCCTCAGGCCGACCTCCCCCCCCCCCGGTCCAGCTTCCGGCTTATGACACCCTCCCTTCCTTCCTCGATGAGTAAGCCTTGGAGGGTAGCAGGTTTGTTTTTATTCTTATGCTCCCTTCAAGGACGGCAGGATCTCAATCCCGGAATGTGGAACTAGAAGGATGAGACTTTGACTTCCACCCAGCTGGTAAGCCTCCTTTCATGGGATATGCGAGGCTGACAGAGACGGCCTTAAATCGGAGGAATAAACTCCTAAAGGAGACTGTTCTCTATATCGAGAACCAGGCTCAAAGGGAATGGTAATTGCTTGGAGGACTGGACTGTATGAACAACCAGACTCCAAACAACAAGAGCCCGTTTCACTATTTTGCCACATAGGAGGAGGCCCACTCCCCTTTACGACAAAGTTTAGCTGAAGTTACTATGCAGGCGGGCATGACGATGAACCCCTCCCACAACTTAAGAATCCAGATCATACCGTCTCCCTCTTCCCGGCGTTTGTGGATCTGTGGGAGAACCTGCCGTCTACTTTTACGGTTGGGTACACTTAAACGGAACTCTGCCATGGACAGGTTCAGCGAGAAGTTGCCCAGATTTGCCAGACAGCTCATCCAGGCAGAATTGACGCAAGGACCAGGCTAAGCAGGACCCTTAACAAACACCCTGGTGATGACCGAAGTGGCTGCTTTTGACTATGGCTTGGAGCCTCTTTTTAAGCTCTTGGCCAGTCTCAGATCAAACGTCCAATCGACTTGTATTATTTCATCGTAGCAAGGAAGAACTGCCTTAAGCACGTCCTCCAGAATCGACAATTCGGCATGAGCCAAACAAGTTGCTATCCTCCAACATCTGGGGAGCAGACCTCTTCCCGGAGTCGGCAGTTTACCGAGGTCAACACGAGCCGACGAGGCTTAACCAGAGCCTAAGAGCTCGTTGGGGTCGCTCTGCAAGAGGAAGACCGAGACCCTTCTTTCCTCTAGTAAAAAACTAAAAAAGACGAAGAGGTTCCAGCCGTATCAGAAGCAGCAGCAGCAGCAACACTTGTACAGGCTGTTCCGGTTGCCCAGCCAGGTCAATCGGCAACACCAAATGTTCCAGAGTCAACCGATTCTCCTGCTGTCCCCACAACCTCAGCCCTCGACCTCTTATGCTTGTTTTCCCCCGGCATTCAATCCCGGTGTTTGAAGGCCAAGGCTTTCCAAACCTTTAACAGGTTTGCTAGGGTAAGCAGAGCATAGGTACCTTTTCGGCAACGAGCCAGGAAGAGTTTCCAACAGAGTAAGCACTTCCGTGAGGACGCGGAGCTCAATCCCGCACAGAGCATGAGATCTCCCCGGTAGGAGGGAGGCTGTACTCTTCCGCCACAGGTGGGGGTTCAGCAAATTGGGCACAGAACATTGTGTCCAAAGTGGTAGCTGGAGTTGGATCAAGATTCCCCCCTCCCACCCAAGTCATTCCTTCAAGCGACCATCAAAGGAATTGGACGATTACGGCGCAGAGGAGCTCCTTCAGAAGGAGTTGTGTCGACGAGTCAGGCATTTTTAAAGTTTTCAATGGCGCTTATTCAGCGTGCCAAAGAAGGCTCATTAAAAGAGAATAATCCTAGACTTGTCCCCAGCTAAAACTTATCATTCGCTGCGACAAGTTCAAATGCTGACCACTCGCAGGTGGGCGGAGACCTTACTTCCCTGTGGGGCCGTCACCACCCTCTATCGATCTTACAACGCATACTATCATATCCCCACTCGCGAGACAACTTTCGCCCATACCTATGCTTCAAGCTGAGACCTAGGCATTCTCTTCAAGGTGATGGCCCCTTCGGGCCTGAACGAAAGCCCCCAGGGTATTCAGAAAATAGCGGAAGTATAGTTCAACACCTTGAGATCACAAGGGATAATGGGTATGTAGCGTAACCTCGACGTTGCTGATTTGGGCAACAACCGTCGAGGAATGCCTCAAAAGGCCACAAACAAAGTAAGTCAATTTTTGGAACATCTGGGATTCCAGATAACAAACCGAAATCCGCTCACTCCGGAGATCTCTTTTCAGGGGCTCGGCCATCGATCCATTTGATGACTTATCCTCCCACAATCCTGTCAATTCAGGTAGTCAAAAGGAAAGAAAGAGCAAGTCAGTAAGGCAATTCCAAGAACAAACAGGCATCAGGAGAACCAAGGAAAGGATCCTAGGTGTCTCTCCAGTTTGCTTCAGTAAGACGTCCTACTGAAAGCTAGACTAAAGACATAAATCAGGTTTGGCTCTCAGAGGCAAATGTCAAATCTCGGGACAATTGGTCAGTAATAATCCCGCAAATCTTCGCATCATTTACGTCCATGTCTAAAAAAAGTAGACAAAGAAACTGTCCAAGTCAGTTTCCGCTTCAAATCCTCCTCCGGCGTTAACATCCTAAGACGCCTCGCAAGCGTTGGGGAGGAATACTCCTCAGTTAAAAAAATGCAAGGAACTGGTTCACCTCAGTTTCCGCCAGCTCCACATAAACGTATTGGAGGCATGGCAGTTTTCTCACTCTGAAGAGCTCCTTCCACAAGAATTCCTCATATAAATTGGTATTGGACAACCGCAGTAAGTAGTACACTGCATCAACAGAGAGGATCAAATCAAAACAATTGTGAACCTGTCATGATAGCCATTTTCAGTTCTCCCTATCCTCCACTCACTTGGCGGGAGTAAGGAACGTGATAGCAGGACCGCCCTGTCTCGTTCAGTTCCTCTAGAATCAGAGTGGTCCCTGGACAACAGTCGTTACAGTGGAACGCCGGAGTGTCCAGGTCTCCAAGTAGATCTTTTCGCCTCACAAAGCGAACCCAAAGCTCCTTGCTATGTGCCCCCAACCTGGACCCTCTGGCTTATGCACAGAACGCCTTGGCCATAAACTTGAATCAGTAGAGGAAGATACATCTTCCCTCCAGTGGAATCTTTCTATTTGAAAGTTCTGAACAAACTCAGGACTTTCAAGGACAAGTAGCTCTATGTACCCCAAACTGGCCAAAAGCAACTGGTACCCTCTGCTTCTGGAATTGGGTCTTCGTACCTCGACGGATTCCCCAATTCCAGACTATCTCAGTCAGTACAAATGAAGGACTGTGTCGCTTCCTCAGTAATTCTCAAACCCTAACTTTATGGCCTTCATGAAGTTTTGCGCTAAAAAAGATGCAGATATTGCTCCAGAATATCCTCCTTCTTAGAATCAGATAGAGGGAATCAAATTGAGACAGTACAATGCGTCTGTTAAGAAGTTAGCATATTTTCCTGAAGGAGACAAACACCCACAACCATGTCAGTTGAATTCAGCTATATCCCTTTTTTAGGTCATTTTTGAAAAGGATTAGCAGCTAAGCACTATTACCACTATAATCAGCTTTAAAGAAAATCTTTCAGTTGGGTTTTCAATAGACTTACACTCTTCTTTATGTCTATTCCCAAGCGCGTGTGCTAACTTAGACCTTCTGAACAGGCCTACTTCGTCATGTTTTTGATGATGTCCTCAAACTGTGTTCAGACACTGACACTGGTTTCGACTCTATTATTGCTAAGGCTTGGCTCAGGGGCCAGAAATTTCAGAACTGTCGGCTCTGTCCAGAGATGCGGGGCATGTAGAAGTTTCTCCTCAGAAGTTTTGCTTTCCCCGGATCGTAGTTTTCTAGCAAAAAAACCAGATCCCTTTAGCGAGATGGGCCCCTTGGAAAGCACCTCTCGCCCCCAAGACCCTTCTCTTTGTCCAGTTATGACCTTACGAGCCTTTTCTGTCTAGGACACCCTCTAGGTCCTCAGGTCCTCTCTTATGAGGGACAAAAGGTGGCACTTTATCAGTAAAAGGTATCAGGCAGCAGATCCTTTACTTCATTAAACAAGCAAATCCTGAATCATTCCCAAAAGCTCATGATATCAGGGCAGTAGCCACCTCTATTAACTATTTCCAGCATATGAACTTTGATGACTTAAAGAATATACTGGCTGGATATCGCCGACAGTTTTCAAGCGTCACAATCTAAAGTTCTTGGAATCTTTAAAATTTCCAGCAGTGGCAGCGGGAAACATAGTTTCCCCTGACTCTGCACAGTAGTCGTAGTTTAAGATCCAGATCTGCTTTCTACCTACCTCATCTAATATTTCACTTAACCTACCGTTATGCTCTATATAGTCCTTTAGCCTTAGCTGCTTATGATTATGACTATGGTGGTGTGTCCCTTATTTTTTTGCTAGGGCACCCACAACATATTGTATATTATGAAGTGTCTTTTGGTGTTGCTCCCTTATTTTATGCTAGGGTCGCACACCTACATTGTTTATTATAACTTTAGAAATTAAGTTTTAATATAGTGAGTAATTCCCCATGTAACATGTTATCTCACTATCCTAGATAAGGTATATCAACTTATTAGTATAAGTTTAATTTTTAAGTTAAACTCTTTAAGCCCAATAATATAATTTTGTTAAGTTAACGTTTTTATATGGAAAACTTATAAGTTCTCAAGATTATAATTGTTTATTTTTATTTTTAGTTTCATTGAGACCCTTTTTCTTTATTTTACAATCTTGTGCTATTTCTCTGGTACTATTTCACGCAGCGACACGAACTGAGCCCAGAAAAGGGATTTTGACGAAGGAAAAATCTATTTCTGGGCGAGGGTTCGTGTCGCCCAGTGAAATCACCGCCTGTGTCCCGCCCTGCAGCCCAAGATTGGTATCTAACGACAAGGATGACCACCAGAGGCGCGGCAGTTGGCGTGGTTCGGGGCGTAGTAGTAGTAGTTGCCGTCTCTGCCTATGGATCGGCTCTCTCAGGAGGGGGATTTTTGGTGATGAATTTTAAAATGGCAAGAGGTTCGTGGTAGTGGTCTCACTCGCCCCAGATACCATACCGACACCTTCTTTTTATTTAGGGTGTGCGAGTCAGTTATACTGACATCTTCCTGAATTTGTTTTTTCTCTGGTATGTGTTAGCTCATTTACCTTAGAAATAATGAACTAAGGGATTATTTCACTGGGCGACACGAACCCTCGCCCAGAAATAGATTTTTCCTTCGTCAAAATCCCTTTATAATTAACCTGTGTCAGTATATATTTGAAGTGTTGAAGTTTATGCTGAATAAATGACTGTAAACGTACGAAAAAAAAGATAAATAAAATAAGGGTTATTCTTTATTTTGGTGTTGGTGTTTGAGGGGCTTGTGATGTTTGATTAGTAGCTAGATATTATGAATGAGAATAATTTCATTTTTATGGACAAAATATTTTATAATGTATTGGTGAAATGAGTTATTGTTAAAGATTAAAAACCACTGTTTTGTGCAAACTGAATGTAAATATGGTATTACATGTGTAATGTTTTGTCAATAAAGAATAATAAAAAATATCAAACTGACCACGTGATCTCTTAAACAAAAGGACAGCCGAACAAATACCAGCTTCTATATTCAAAACAAACCTTTGTTATACAGTTTTAAACTAAAATATTTTTCACTTATGCTTAAAAATAAGCACTTAACTTTCAAATTTGGGTGATTCCATGATCATCGGAGAAAAAATAAGAGATTGAAACATCTCTAATGAAGAGCACTGGCTGGAGACACCTTAGTCTACATTGACTACGTTGAGAGGTAATGGTTCTTGGTCTTTTAACCGGCCTGATCGCAAAACAGGATGGTTAGCGCGCATGCGCAATAGTCACTTCTGCAGTCTTGAACTCCAAAACTGGGCACAGCTTCGCTGAAGACAAGACAAAATGCCTTCATGTCTTTGACTCCATTATACTGTATCACGTGTCATAGTGTTTACGATTAACACAATACCTGGCTACAAGACCAGGCTAAAAGATATTTCTTTGATATTATTCTAGTCACCATGAGGCGCTGGCTCACACCATGGAGGGTAACTCCTTTGGGTAACTCCTTTGAGGACAAGACAGCAACTACGCTATCAAAAAGAAGTGATTTGGGTGAAAAGAGTCTATGTGACAGAAACAAGCAAAAGTAGTGAGAGAAAAATATTCCAAGCCCAGCTGGAAGTCAGTGGGAAGCAGACCCTCATCCCCCACTCAATAGCCCACCACCGTACCCTCACCTCTCTACCCTTTCTTTCAGCAGCCCCGTCCCCAACACTCATTCCAGTAAGACTTGTTCAATTTCTTATTGTTATGTACAGTTCCCTCCAGGAATTTGAATACAGCTACTACCTTAACCCATTAGTTCCTATTGTATAAGAATGTTATGGTAACACTGCAGGTCTTTGTGTTCCCACGTGAATGCGTCTTCATATTGTAACACCAGTCGTGATTGGCTGGAACAATTTATATGCCCTATTTCTTCATTTGCATTTTCTTTATGTACGTAAATCGCTATATATAATGACCTCATGCTAATGTGGATACATTACAAAGAAATGAGCTACAAAAATATAAGAGAAGGTTATTTTATACTAGCTCTAAATTAACAAGCAAACTAAAAATAGTATTCTGTCTTAAACCATACATCGCCAACTTCCACCCACACAAGGGTTTTGATGAAGTTTTCCGAGGTCATTGACTAATTCTAGGCAGCTGGAGCTCACAGAGTACCAAAAATATTGTCTGTTACTATTATTTTCAGTGTGGTCATGGCAAGCTTGCTGGAGGTTTGTTATACACCAAATTCAGATGATATGGATAATTCCACATAATAATGATAAATCCTGTATCATGGCTATCTCGGCTCTTAACGAGTTATGGCATATGACTATAATCTATATAAATATGCATACTTATGATTACCTAATTCATGAATAAAACAAAAAGATATTGATCAACTCTTAAAATTGCGTGGTAAATTTGTTATAACATTTACCATTTCTGGGCTCAGCCCGTGTCGCTACGTGAAATGTCCCTTTAGCACACATTTCTAAGGTAAATTATTGCTAACATACCAGAGAAAAAAGCTAATATGGAAATGCCAGAATATTCTGGCTCGCTCACCTTATTTAAAGGTGTCGGTATGGTTTCGGGGCGAGTGAAACCACTACCAGAGGTCCTTTGCCATTTAGATTCATCCTTCTTCAAAATCCCTCTACTAAAGAGGAGCCGACCTAAGGCCCACTCCTCGCTACCGTTACGGCTAGCGCCCCTGACGTCATTCCTTTTGTTAGCACGATCCACACCGCACGTTTTTTTTCTGCTCTGTGTTGTGTTTGTTCTGGAATTACTTCATCTTCAACATGCAACGTCAAGATTCTTCAGCATCCAAGTAAAGTACTGCTATTAATGTTTTATAACATGTACGACTGCCATGGACCCGTTTAACCGTTTTATTTAGGTTGTTTATAGACGGCGTCCCAGGCGGCATTGTTCCCGAGCTGCCATGTGCGGCTCGCTCCCACGTGTTCCATTGTTTCGTGCTACATTCCGTCCTCTATACCGTTTGTGCTCGAATAACTTAGCAGTACATTATTATTCTTTTGATGATGCATTATTGACGTGTCATTTACTTAATTTATCTCAACACGGGGGTTGTTTACGAGTTCACTCTAGGCTCGTAGCCTACGTCGTTTCCTTCAGCTCAGAGTTCATGCATGCATGTTCTTTTAGTTGTCAGGTTTCTATGATAGGCTCCTTAAAAGGACTCTGGTCCTTTCTCTTATGTCCTGAGCCACCCTGGTCACCGCCCTACGTTTCTACGTATCAGCATAGGCTAGCTGCTAAGAGTCGCTAGGTTCGCCCTTCCTTCTCGGTTGGTCCGATCCAGCTTCTCCAGGACACCTCTCTCTCGTCTCCATCATATTTCTTCCTTCTCCCCCATGTTTTGTTAGGATGTTACTTTGTATTCATGCTTATCGAGACAGTTCTGGCTGGCCTAGGCCACCTCGGATCGCATGGCCTTTCTCACCGCGTGGTTCATCCCACGGCCGAGAGGGTTCCAGGCAACCGCTATGAGCCACCCAGCGTCGGTCCCCCATGCTCTCTTCCCCCTCTATGCTCGGCCTCTCCTCGGCTCTCAGGCCGCGCTCCCCTACCCCGAGTCACCACCCTCCCGCTCCGGCGGGTCAGGGCCCAAGGACCAGTGACTCCAAGCGGGCTTCGGCATCATTTCAAGTATAAGTTTTCATGCATGTTTACGTTTATTCTTAACATCCATTATCGTAGTTTAAGTTGGCGGGGACCCCGCTACCTGCCCGGGTTTCACCACCTACTTATTCTAATTTTGAGTTTTGACAGCGGGGTTGTCAACCCCACCACTTATTATTAGTCCCCTCCTGCTCCTCGCCCGCCGCTCCAGTACCCTCGCTCCGGCGTAAAGGTTAGGTGCTACTCCTGTTTCAGTGATCTTTCGTCCTCCGGCAACGCCGGAAACACACTGATTCAAGCTGTTTTACCGACCCTGTTGGACGACTCACCACATTACACGGCAGAAGAGCAGGTAGAGACTAATCCTTATTATCTTTTAACTCGGAGCATTTCGGTGTTATGATATATCACATCACGGACTTAGTCCAAGATGTTAGTGTTGATACTCATGTATCATTTCACTTACAGGTCACCCCCATTGTATAGAGTCGGGCTGTAATGCCGTGCTGCAAGACCCCTGTGGGCACGAGGTTTGCCGGACCCACGCTACCTGTGCGATCCGGTACAACGAGCCGTTGGTTTGGCACCATGAGAGCTGCACGATCTGCTATGAGTTCGTGGATCAGGTCTCCTCCGGGGTAAGTAATGTTCTGGATACTAAACCTTGACATAATGACTCCAATGACCAATATGATTCATGATATATCAATCATCGTATATTTGTAAATTAATCTTAAGTAACCTTAAGTATTAATATTAACCCTCTCTTTCAGGAAGTCCAAGCGATTCGGGATTCTGCTCTGTCCACCCTGAAGGCCTGGGTTGGTGGGTTTGGACGGAATGTGACCAAGGGCCAACCCTACATTCTGTCGAAGATGGCCACCCTCATCTTCCCCAGCGGGAAGAGCGCCTCCTACGTGGACCAGGAGGCGGCGGCTCCTTTGATTACCACCATCCAGGAGCAAGTTGCGCTAGCTTCAGAGGAACCGTTGACTCAAGAGGTCCTGCAGGAAGTAGCAGCACTGGACATAATCCTCGCCCCATGACGACAGACGGCACAGGTAAGGATGTAAGTGAGGCAGGTTTAGTAGGGGCTCAAGGTCTCCCCTTGAGCCCATCTAGAGCTTCTTCCCCTACTTCATCTACTTCCTTCCAGGGATTCACCGGGGAGGTTCAGTCGGTCAGACCGAAGTCCGCCCTGGCGATACCTAAAGTCAAAGGTAAGCGTGACTTTAAATCGCTTCAAAAGACATTGTCGAAGAAGTCAGGTTCTAGCCTTGCCCATAAGTGTTCAGCTCACCATCCCGGAGCGGACAAGGCTAAAATGACTTCTTACTCTAAGGGTTCCAAGTCCAAGTCTTCTAGGGACAAGGCTCAGCTCTTCTCCGACCCTGAGCCTTCGACTTCTAAGGGAACCAGGCCAGGACTCTAAAAGAAAAGGTAGAACCTTCACCTTTCGACCCAGACACCTTCTCTGCAAATATCTCTTCCAATATTACGCAGCAGATGGGCAGTTTGGTCGGGAACTTAGTGCAGAATAAGTTCCAGATGTTCACTCAGATCTCGTCTTCTTTAGAGGAGTCAGGCCAGTCTATCCGTGCTATCTCGGAGAGGCTAGTCACTCAGGAGAACCTCATTGCAGGTCTCCGAGAGAATCCTGCGACAGGTATTCCACAGTCCGGCATGGTGGCTCAAACCATGCCAGACTCACATACCCTCCCTACCTTTACAGCAAACAACCCCTGGAGGATTGCTTCCCACGCTCCCTTTGTAGACAGCATGCTGACGTTGGAGGGCTGTGGAACTCGAAGGCTTGAGGACTTCGAGTTTCATCCGGAAGGTTTACAGCCCCCTTTCATTGGCTATGCCCACCTTACAGAAGCGGCGATGAGGAGGGAAGACAAGATCCCGAAGGAGACTGTAATCCTTTCTCGGGATAAAGCACAGTGTGAATGGCTACGGAACCTGGAGGAGTGGCAATGCGTCAACACCAGGGTTCAAGCCTTTAAGAGTGCATTCATGATCTTCACTGTGGACGCGGAGACCCCACCCCCATCCCGTTCACACGAAGGTAGCGGAGCTCACCTTACAGGCCACGATGAAGGATGAGCCAATGCCACAACTCCGGGAGACGGAACCAACATCCCTCCTGCTCCCTGGAACAGACGATCTCTGGTTAGATCTTTCAGCCACCTTCTCGGTGGGAATGCTTAAATCAGACTGCGCTATCTCTCAGTTCAGCGAGGGATTACCCAGACTTTCAGACAGCCTCATCCAGGCTGAATTCAACGCCAGGATGAGACTGTGCAAATCCCTCAATACACAGTTATGACGGAGGTATCGGCTCTGATCTACGGAGAAGAGCCGCTATTCAAAATCATAGCGAAGTCACAATTGTACTCAATGCAATGTGACATATGATTTCGTCATAGCTAGGCGGAATTGCAGGAAACATGTCCTGGCAGAGGCCACTATCTGACATGAGCCTAATAAGCTCTTAGCCTCATCCATTTGGGGCGCTGATCTCTTCCCAGCCTCAGTAGTGAACGAAGTTCACTGCGAGGCAACTAGGTTTAACCAGAGCCTTAGGTTCGCTGGGGTTTGATCAACATACGGAAGTCGGAATCGGCCGCATCAAATCAGAAATCCAAGAAGAAGCCTAGGAAATTCCAGCCTTTCCAGGCTTCCCAGCAACAAACAGTAGTGCAGGCGGTTCCAGTATCACAAGTACCACAACCATCCACTTCCAAGGCGCAGCCACAACAACAGTTTGTGTTGCGGACGCAACCTCAGCAGGCACAGGCTTCGACCTCCTATGCTGTCTCCCCGGCTTTCAACCCGGTCTTTGAAAGTCAATCCTTTCAGCCCTTCAACAGGTTTGGCAGGGGTAGCAGAGCTAGAGGCGCCTTCCGCCAAAGAAGCGGCGGAAGAGCATCTAACCGAGGTAAGGGTTTACGAGGAGGACGTGGGACACGCCCTTCCTCAAACCAGTGAGAATCCTCAGGTAGGAGGGAGACTGTTCCTCTTTCGTCACTGATGGAGGTTCAGCAAATGGGCCCAAAGTATTGTGTCCAAAGGTCTAGGTTGGAGCTGGCTCAAAGGTCCTCCTCCATCCAAAACCTTCCATCAACAACCAACAGCGGAATTGATAGAGTACGCTCAGGAACTCCTTCAAAAAGGAGTAGTGTCAAGAGTCAAGCATTTAAAATTTCAAGGTCGCTTGTTCAGCGTGCCAAAGAAAGGCTCAAACAAACGAAGAATAATTCTAGACTTGTCCCGTCTAAACTTATTCATTTGCTGCGACAAGTTCAGAATGCTGACCATCTCGCAGGTGCAGACCTTACTAACCCGTGGGGCAGTCACCACCTCTATAGATCTCACAGACGCATACTATCACGTTCCAGTAGCAAGGCACTTCCGCCAGTTCCTAGGCTTCAGGCTAGGGAACCAGGCATTCTCCTTCAAAGTAATGCCTTTCGGGCTCAATGTAGCCCCCAGAATATTTACAAAACTGGCGGAGACAGTCGTTCAAGAACTCAGGTATCGAGGAATAATGCTAGTAGCTTATCTGGACGATTGGCTCGTTTGGGCCACAAGCATCGAAGAATGCCACAAAGCAACGGTCAAAGTAATCAAATTTCTGGAACACCTGGGGTTCCAGATAAACAAGACCAAGTCCCGGCTAACACCGGAGTCTCGCTTTCAGTGGTTAGGCATTCAGTGGGACTTGAACTCTCACACTCTATCAATTCCGTCGTTGAAGAAGAGAGAAGTAGCCAAGGCAACCAGACAATTTCTCAAGTGCAAACAGACGTCCCGGAGGAACTAGGAAAGAATCCTAGGCTCTCTCCAATTTGCTTCAATAACAGACGTTCTGTTAAAAGCAAAACTGAAAGACATAAACCGCGTTTGGCGCTCAAGAGCAAACAACAGATCCCGAGACAAACTAGCCACTGTCCCGGCGATCTTACGGAAGAGACTCCGCCCCTGGACGGAGGTCAAGAATTTGTCGAAGACAATTCCCCTCCAGTTCCCTCTGCCGGCACTGTTATACACACAGATGCGTCACTAAGCGGCTGGGGAGGATACTCACAGTACAAGAAGGTACAGGGAACCTGGTCCCTTCCATTCCGCCAGCTTCATATCAATGTACTGGAAGCTATGGCAGTGTTCCTCACCCTGAAAAAGCTTCATCCAGCCAAGAAATCTAATATCAAACTGGTGCTGGACAGTTCAGTGGTAGTACACTGCATCAACAGGGGAGGCTCCAAGTCGAGCCATGTGAACCATGTCATGATAGCCATACTTTCATTGGCAGCCAAGAACAAATGGCACCTGCCCGCCACCCATCTAGCGGGAGTAAGGAACGTAGTAGCGGATGCGCTATCTCGTTCAGTCCCACTGGAGTCAGAGTGGTCCCTGGACAAACAGTCATTCAACTGGGTCTGCCAACAAGTCCCAGGGCTTCAGGTGGATCTCTTCGCCACAGAATCAAATCACAAACTCCCTTGTTATGTGGCTCCCAACCTGGACCCTCTGGCTTATGCCACGGACGCTATGGCTATAGATTGGAATCAGTGGAAGAAGATTTACATCTTTCCTCCTGTGAATCTTCTCCAGAAGGTTCTGAACAAACTCAGGACGTTCAAGGGACACATTGCTCTAATAGCCCCCAATTGGCCCAAGAGCAATTGGTTCCCACTACTACTGGAATTGGGACTCCAACCTCAACGGATTCCCAATCCCAGACTATCACAACTAGTACAAACGAGGACTGTGTACGCTTCCTCAGGGATTCAGAAAACCCTAACTCTATGGATTTCATGAAGTTTGCGGCAAAAAGGGATGCCAATATCGACCCTAAGAATATCCTATTCTTAGAATCAGATAAACTGGAATCGACCCTACGTTAGTAAGACTAAGCAGTTAAAAAACTAGCTATAATCCTGAGGAATTCTGAAACACAAACCATGACAACCAATCTGGCCATATCCTTTTTCAGGACACTGTTTGAAAAAGGTTTAGCAGCTAGTACTATTACTACTACTAAATCTGCACTCAAGAAAATCTTCCAGTTTGGATTCAAAATAGACCTAACAGACTCTTATTTTTCATCTATCCATAGGGCCTGCGCTAGACTCAGGCCATCAGAGAGGCCCAAGTCTGTGTCATGGTTCTTGAATGATGTCCTCAAATTAGCCTCAGACACTAATAATGACTCATGTGACTTTTTACCCCTCCTGAGGAAAACATTATTCCTTATAAGTCTAGCCTCAGGAGCCAGGGTATCTGAACTGTCGGCTCTATCTAGAGACTCTGGTCATATAGAGTTTCTCCCTTCAGGAGAAGTACTACTTTCTCCAGATCGTCAATTTCTAGCTAAAAATGAGGATCCACTTGATAGGTGGGCCCCATGGAAATTTCTCCCACTTCCACAGGACCTGTCCTTATGTCCAGTTACTACCCTAAGAGCATACCTAAATAGAACGGCCCTAAGATCTTCAGGCCCTTTATTTATGAGGGAAAAAGGTAGCACTATTTCCTTAAAAGGAAATAGACAACAAATATTATATTTCATTAAACAAGCCAACCCAGAGTCCTTCCCTCGTGTACATGACATTAGGGCAGTAGCTACCTCTATTAACTACTTTCAACATATGAATTTTGATGATCTGAAGAAGTACACAGGCTGGAAATCTCCGACAGTATTTAAACGCCATTACAGTGGTACCTCGAGATACGAAATTAATCCGTTCCAAGGCGACCTTCGTTTCATGAGTTTTTCGTGTCTTGGAACACATTTTACATGTAAAATGGCTAATCCGTTCCAAGCCCTCCAAAAACACCCCAGTAAATTATATTTCCAGGCCTAAAACACATGTTCTAGGGTTACAACGCCGATCCGACAGAAGAAATATGACTCCAAAAAGGCAAAATACTGTACATACTTGAGTAATATTCAACTGCATGTAATGTTCAACCCTAATTTTACTACATATATTGGGACTTTAGCATATGTCCCTTAGCAATAAGCCTAGCCTATGTTAGCGGTTGCTACTGTAGCCTAGTCTATGATTCTGACATCTAAACCTAAGAGCTAAAAGCTTAGAATATGCCAATAAAATGTATAAATTATCAGTATGTACTCATTTCAAATAATTATTAATTAATCATTAACTATAATACACAAACAAACAAAAAACAAACCTTCCAATCGATTGTTTACATTCAGCTCTTACCCGTCTTACGAGTATCGAACGAGCGCCAAGCAATCATTTTTCCTAGCACACAGTAAGCCATAAATTTTCATTAGTATCTCTCTTCAACTAATGAAACTACAAAACAGTATGATAACCATTCATTTCTATTCTTTATTCTATCTTTACCTAATGGAGATACCGAGTTACTGACAGCTATAATGAAACATACGTATACGTAACGTAATAATAAAACAGAAGAAGAATTCTAAAAAATAAGTATTTGTTGGCAGTCTGATTTATTTTATAGTTTATGATATCTAATTCACAATTTCTTTATTAAATGTATTGCATGTACTCATTTCAAATAATTATTAAGTAACCATTAACTATAATAAACAAACAAAAAAAAAAGCTTCCAAACATCTGTTTACATCCAGCACTTACGAGTATCGAGCGATCGACAAGCAATCACTTTACACAGTAAGCCATAAATTTTCATTATCTCTCTTCAACTACTGAAACAACCAAACAGTATAATAACCATTCATTTCTATTCTTTATTCTATCTTTAACCTAATGTTTTTTTTTTTTATTAAATGTATTGCATGAAAAAGTTTTTCAATTTACAGCATCCTTTTACCAATAGAATACTTAAAGCACAAGGGGTAGATGCTGACCAATAAGAGAGCTGGACCTTATGGGGTGACTAGCATCAGGAACCAATGGGAGAGCGGGAGGATGGTGGCGAGTTTACTCAGTTGGTGGCGCGGGAGTTTTAAAATTGTTCTCGGTGGTCCGGGCGAATCTCGGGACTTTACAGCAACAACCTTTCGTATCTTGAAAACTTTTCGTATGTAGAGCAGTAAAATTTTTCGCATTGGCTTTCGTATCTCGAGTTTTTCGTAAGTAGAGCCTTTCGTATCTCGAGGTACTACTGTATCTTAATTAAGTCCTTAGAAGCACTTAAATTTCCACCAGTGGTAGCGGGAAACACAGTTTCTCCTGACACTGCTTGAGTAGTAGTAAGTAGTTTAATCTAGATCTCTCCTTTCTACCTGCCTCGCTGACATTCTTACCGTGGCTCTGCTACCATGTAGCCTTTTTATACCTTGGATGCCACATGTTGTATATATTGTGATATTTCCTTGTATTTTGTTCTTAGGATTAGTCACAGTTTAAGTTAACATTCTAGTTACTTTTAAGGTTAACCATTTTGTATTATATTTACTGTTAAGATTTCAATTACCCTTGTTACTCTGCTCGTAACTTTATCCTTAGATTATAGCAATTAACCTTAATTCTTTATTTATCCTACATATTCCTTGTGTACTTCATTATTCCAAGCTTATGTGGCTATTTCTCTGGTACTATTTCACGTAGCGACACGGGCTGAGCCCAGAAAAGGGATTTTGACGAAGGAAAAATCTATTTCTGGGCAAGGGCCCGTGTCGCCCAGTGAAATCCCACATTTCTCTTGTACCCCCCCCTTTTTTGGCCCAAGCTTGGGTGCTAACTACAGGTATGACGTCAAGAGGCGCTGGCCGTAACGGTAGCGAGGAGTGGGCCTTAGGTCGGCTCCTCTTTAGTAGAGGGATTTTGAAGAAGGATGAATCTAAATGGCAAAGGACCTCTGGTAGTGGTTTCACTCACCCCAGAAACCATACCGGCACCTTTAAATAAGGTGAGCGAGCCAGAATATTCTGGCATTTCCATATTAGCTTTTTTCTCTGATATGTTAGCAATAATTTACCTTAGAAATGTGTGCTAAAGGGACATTTCACTGGGCGACACAGGCCCTTGCCCAGATATAGATTTTTCCTTCGTCAAAATCCCTTTTTACAGCCTTAAGGGACCTACAAGATTATACGTCAAGCCACGTGACATATGACTAGTTTGAACAAAATTGCCTCCTGAACAGCCCGTTAAAATCACCCTACAATTATATACACTGTCGCCACACAATTTTGAATGCCCACCGATATTATCATGAATAAAGCTTAGTGATGACATATAAATGTGAGAGATCTGAGCCTTATTTGATATAATGCTTAATCAATGTTATACCTATTTACCTTGCAGCTATGCAATACAATGTTATTCCATAAATCTTAATATTTCCTAATGTGATTTTGATTTTTCCTTTATCTGTAATTAAGCAATCAATATCTTTAAATATTGAACCA
>NC_087203.1:50393954-50399885 GCF_015104395.2 Macrobrachium nipponense | reverse complement strand
AGAAGACTCCTGTGTTGGTAGTCCTCTCAATGCGGACTCCCTCCTTCATCCATGCTCTTCCCTCGTTATGAGGAGGCAAGAGCTTTGGGAGTTTTTCTTAATAAGAATCTCATCGACGTTTGGGTATGATGGCGGATAGGAAATATCTACTTCCTTCCGCAAACCCTAGAGATGAACAGGAATTCTGTCTCTTCCGCGATTTATGAGGAAATCACGAAGATTTTAAGAGTTCCTGGATTAACTTCCTTCCTTAAGGAGATATATATACTCTTTCTATCGTTCTATTAACGAAAAGAACGAAGATAGTAGAAGGTAGTAGAGTATCTTCTGTATGAGAATACGATACGGTCAAATCATAAACACATACTGTAGTTACTTCTTTGCTGTGCAACTCAATTACCAGTATCCTTCTAGGACTTTCCTAAGAACGACTACGCTTAAAGGGATTGTTAAGACAACACCTACTTAACTTCTAGATTTATTGAAGTCTTGTTTCGCTTAAATATGCTGTAATAAGAACTTCCTGAAGTTCGATAATAATTTTATAAGATTCCTTTATTAAATGGAGTAGCTGGCAACTCTGGAAGAGTAAGGCCAGACGGCTAACGGAGACTGCTATCGCTTAGACCAACGCAGTACCATGTAGGTGTCGGTCATGAGCGGTCGGTTACTCTATCTCTCCTGCGGGATGGAATAACTATCTGTATATCTCCCCTACAATCGTGGTCTTAGCCTTGGATTGAGGGGATAGTTAAGCTAACATAAAATATTGTCTGCCTTTTGCTAAGAAGCTTTCAATAAGAGAGATATTACAACCTTTCAATGCTGTTTACCGTAGGTAACATTATTAAAGGATTCTATCGCAGCAGAACATTATATTATATAATGCTCTCATGCTTACGAAAGCATGGCTTATTAGAGTACCTGCTCAGGAGAAGATGGATGAGTCGGATGGGAAACATTCTCTTCGTGGCAGAAGTTGTTTCCCTGGATGGTATATAAAAGTTTTTTCCTACTAAGAACGGAATTAACATGTGAAAGGATGTCGGGTACTATAAAGGCACAGATGTTCTGGCACATAGCCTAAAAAGAATTAGAAGGAAGCGCCAGAAGCACCATCCAAGATATTTCTCTGTTTTTAGCGAGTTATTAACCTAAGAGTCCAGTAGCCTCTCGGGAGGGGTCGCTTACAAGGAACGATGAAATGATTTATTTTAATCACTTAGGCCAATTCCATGACTCTCATATCGCAAAGAGCATCGAGAATACGCGTTAACAAAAGAGAAACTAGTTGGAAAACTGACAGGGAACGTAACGATCCTTAAGAGGTTCGATGCAAGATTTTGCATGTCCGTGAGAACCTTCTCGATCGACGATAATAACTGTTAACGTATGTCTAACATTTATTGGAAAGAGTTGTGAGAACCTGCGGAAAGTCTTCTTCATAGATCTCTTAGCAAGGTAGAAGACGAACAGGCTTCCTATAGACTGCTTCCTTTTCCTCGAACCTAGAGAGGTAGCAATATACGCCATCTTTATTTTATAGAAAGGGGAATAAACTTTAGTCTTTTTTCCCATAAATATAAATTCTTTACAGAATTTGAGATAAAGGGCGTCAAAGAAAGAGAGGATAATACTTTATGCCTCATTTTGGCCTTAGAGAGGTTGGATTCACAGAGGTCACGTTCTTCTGACAGCATGTTTTGGAAGTCTTTTCCAAGAGAGTCTGGATATTCTATCAGCATCTATTATAAATGGACCTTAACAACCTCTCCACTCTGAGTCTGTCTGCGTGCAGACTGACCAGAAGTGGACATGAATGAGAGGATTTTTTCAAGGTAAATTACAATAGTCATGGCCAAGACATAGAATTGCTGCAGATCGTGCTAGAGGGAATGAGGAAACTGTCCTCTTCCGATACCTCTGTGAACCACATAGTGGTTTTTTCTTCCCTTTCAGGGGGAAGAATCACCTTTGTATATATCTGCTATCAAAGAACGCAGTAAAAGGCTATACTCTGTCTCTACAAAGGGAATTGGAGATAGCAGAGGATTAAGATCTTCGAGATCAGATCTTATATGATACCTCAATATGACAAGAGTAGGATATCATGTACTTCTAATGGGATCTTTTTTGTGGCCACAGATTCCATGTCCGACAAGATGGAAACTGCTCCTCATCAAACTTCTTTGAGAAATTTTTATGAGGGAATTCTTTGTTTCTCTTGGTCCTAAACGACCAGAAGACAAGTGAATTTTTTGAGCATTGGAATCTCGCATCAGATTCTATGGAAACCTAGGCAATGGGTTCTTCGCCAGCAAAGTATGTCTGGCAAAAGAACTAAAATCCCCTATTCCTGATTCAATGTTTTCAGATAGAGGTTTCGTTGTCCAGGCAGGGTACTTACGTTTTCATCTACAGTAGAATGGTTCAAACGTTTGCCTACAGAGTCTTGGAAGCGATGACGGCTCGAAATGCTTCCCAGAAGGTGTTCAGAGGGATACAATAAAGAGCTAGAAGTCAGGAGTCCTCCCAATTTCAGCTCGGAGTCTCCTTCGACTTCCAGGCTTCTTCCCCGGGCAATGATAGGGAAGATTCTGCAACGAGAAACCCCTTCAACATGTAAGAAGAGATCTCGTGAGCAACGAAGTATTCAAGAAGGACCCTTCTCGGAGGAAGACTCTTATCTCTCGTACGATTAGATATCCTATCGTCTACTGGATGTAGCTGACTACAATCACCTCCCCTTGCCGGAGAGGCCAAAGCTCAAAGGGGAAGAACTTCTTCCACCCTTCTCCAGTCTCCTGATAAACTTTTGTGGATGTTCAGGACTTTTGGACAATGTAGCGCCAACCAGGTGCCATATGCCAAAACAGGCGTAAAAAACGCCAGAGGCAAACAGTCCCAAGAACACTGTCATTGTCTGATGAGGAGAAAGAGCAGGCCTACAACTTGGCACAGATGCGCTAGAGGCGAAAAAATCGGACAGATAAGAGTGTCTGATGTGGACATCGCCAGACTTCCTCGAGACTCTACCAAGCTTGAAACTCCAGCAAGTGGGGAGGAGCCAGCCAAGGCGCTAGGCCCCCCAGGCGCAAGCCAGGCTCTAGGCTTCATCCAGAAGAGATCCATTTCAAAGGAAGTCCTGGTCTTCTTCTTTGAAACAAATGTGATCTCTAAGCACTTCATGAATAACTTGATGATTCCTTCAAACAGCTGAGAATTAAAAGCGCTTGAAGTGCGAGCTTTTATGAATTCTTGTTAGTTCCATAACAATATGTCGTGAAGGACATATTAGCTGTAACTTACGGAAGATGCAACTCGGGAGTTGACTTCCCTCAACACGAAGGAGGTCAAGTTGACCTACGAGAGATCCTTCTCTCTTGGTTATACATGTCTACGGATATGTTGCTGGGATAGGGAGCCGACACTGATCCTTAACTAAGTGAGTTAATTTTTATTTTAACATAGTGTTTTGTTCTTTGGGTTGTTTGAAAGGAGTTTGGGGATAACTCTTTTCAAATTAAGCACTAACCCTCGTGTTAGGATCAGGTGATCGGGATCGGTGTTGTGCTCCTTAATTATGCCACTAGGCATAGGTGTATTGTCATGTAAGTGGATAAGACCCCATTGACAAATGACCTTTAGGTTCTGTCGAGTAAGTGGATAAGACCCCATTGACAGATCTACAAGAACTCTTAGCCATAGGTCACATCCTCGTTGAGGTTCTTGAGACGAAGCAGACTCCTAGCAATAGCTAGGAAGTCAACCCTTCGTCTAAACACATAGGAACCAAGGATTTATTTATTTATTACCTACAACGTATGTTGTTTACCTGTCTAATCTGTTAATAGCTGTCTCTTACCCTCCACCAAAGGGTGCCAATCAGCTAAGTATATATCTGTCAGGGAAGTTGAATGTATGAAAATGATATTGTTATGATACAATAAAGTTTCATACATACTTACCTGGCAGATATATACGATAAATGGCCCACCCAGCCTCCCCACAGGAGACAGGTGGAAGAGAAAAATCTGGTTCTAGAAGGTAATGATTCCTATTCCTGCCACCCAGCGGCAGGACGGTAGATCACCTGACCTACCTACCTGTAGCGTGTGCCGCGAAATTCAAATTTCTGTCGGGGAAGACGGAGTCTTAGCTAAGTATATATCTGCCAGGTAAGTATGTATGAAACTTTATTGTATCATAACAATATCATTTTTCCTTGGACCACTTCTCAATCAATATCACTGGTATGAATCGCAGCATCGAGGGCTTGTCCGTTGTAGGCTAAGCCTCGTCCGGTTCCGATAACCAGCAAATGCATGAACAGATTCACATTATGATATTAACTGACAATAAAGATAATAAAACCATTCTCACCTTATATATTATTGGCATATCTTCATAATATATAGCCTATTCATGGAATAATTCCACATCATTGACATCAACTTGTAGTTGAGTGGCCAGCAGAAATGTAAACATTGAGTTACACTTAACAGCACCTTTGTCATTCTTAACCTTTTAGAAATATTAATAGTAGTAGTGTAATTACAGTAGTAATAACATTTAGGAAAACATTAATTTTCAATTCGAACTTCATTATTGTTTTGGTATAACGTAATCAACTTCTCTGAACACTGCAGTCATACCAACAATAATTGTCATAGATTAATGTATTGTTGTTTGCGATCGGCGATGAAGCTTAAACGTAATAAAAACCTTTTTACTTATATTATTGTCATATATTCAGAAAAAAAATGCATTATATATTATTGGCATATCTTCATAATAAAAAGCCTCTTCAAGGAATAATTCCTTGGGGAATGCATTTTTCAAAAGACAAAAATAAACTTTACAAATTTACAGCATGCAATGATTACTTTATTTTGATGTGATTACATTAATATTACAGTATGGTACTCTAAGAAGTACAGTAACTATTTTTTTTATCGTAAATGTATATTCATTCACGAAAAAAATATGTATGACCACCTTGACGTCACCAAACCTAGTCTCGTTGGTACAGTGGTACCTCGACATACGAAAGGCTCAACTTACGAAAAACTCGAGATACGAAAGCAAGTACGAAAAAATTTTACGGCTCTACAAACGAAAATTGCTCAAGTTATGAAAGGTTATTGCTGTAAAGTCTCTGAGATTCACCCAGACCACCAAGAACAATTTTAAAACTCACGCGCCGCCAACTGAGTAAACTCGTCACCATCCTCCCGCTCTCCTATTGGTTCATGATGCTAGTCACCCATAAGATCCTGCTCTCCTATTGGTCTGCATCTACCCCTTGTGCTTTATGTATTCTATTGGTAAAAGGATGCTGTAAATTGAAAAACTTATTCATGCAATACATTTAATTAAAAAAGAAATTAGGTAAAGATAGAATAAAGAATAGAAATGAATGGTTATTATACTGTTTGGTAGTTTCAGTAGTTGAAGAGAGATATTGAAAATTTATGGGTTACTGTGTTAAGTGATTGCTTGTCCATCGTTCGATACTCGTAAGTGCTGGATGTAAACAGACGTTTGGAAGCTTTTTTTTGTTTGTTTATTATAGTTAATGGTTACTTAATAATTATTTGAAATGAGTACATGCAATATATTTAATAAAAAAAATGTGAATTAGATATCATAAAATATAAAATAAATCAGACTGCCAACAAATACGTATTTTTTAGAATTTTTCTTCTGTTTTATCATTACGTTACGTATACGTATGTTTCATTATAGCTGTCAGTAACTCGGTATCTCCATTAGGTAAAGATAGAATAAAGAATAGAAATGAATGGTTATTATACTTTTTGGTAGTTTCATTAGTTGAAGAGAGATACTAATAACAATTTATGGCTTACTGTGTGCTAGGAAAAATGATTGCTTGGCGCTCGTTCGATACTCGTAAGACGGGTAAGAGGT
>NC_087203.1:50321454-50388954 GCF_015104395.2 Macrobrachium nipponense | reverse complement strand
ACACTTGCCTCTCGTTACCAGACAAAAGGTGATTGTAAGTACGTAGCTAATGTATGTGCATCCATGGATCCACATTTCCGTAATAGTTATATGACTTCTTTTTTTTTTTTTTTAGTGGCCTCCGAGCCATCTGTAGCTCAGAAGTGAATTCTCCAGAAATGAACAATTTGTGTGGGTGGGCTTTTGTGTCTTTGAGGCAAGTCAGCAAAATTATTGCACATGATGCAAATCAGTCAAAAGTATAATAATTCCTTAACCCCTTCGGTATTGCATGATGCATAATCAGCAAGATGCATCCCAACTTATCCTAGAGTCCATTTAACCCTGAAAGAAAAGGTTATACTAACATCTATTCTGCTTTAGATATTGACGGAAATAAATATGAAGTCATATATATTCTCGTGTAGTTATATATATGTATACACATATACACATACTATACATATATATAACATTTACTTTTACTTCTTGCCATATCAACCCATGAATTTTCCCTTTTTCTGGTGATTCTCTTGATAAAATAAAGCAGCTCTCTCATTAGCCCATGAACAAAGAGTTTTCATCATGTTATCATAAAAAAAAAAAAAAAAAAAAAAAAAAAAAAAAAAAAAAAAATTATATGCATCTCAGGAATAAGGAAAAGTGTGTCCCAAAGCGCTCGATTTATCCCTGAAAAAACGTCACGAAAGTCTGGCTATGTTGTTGGACAATGATCCTTGAATATGTTAGTAACATATGTAAACCCACCTTCCACCTCTCATTCTTCCACGTCATTATCACTTATTTCATTACTTGAGAGCTAGTCACCACTATCAGAATGAACATATTCCTCGGAAGAGATATCAAAGTTCTCACTCATGGTTTTGCAGTAAAAATGCAAATAAAACAAAGAAAATCATCAGAGAAAACTAAGAAAATCATGAAAAAACATGCGTGAACTCAGCCATGACTGCATCAACTTATGAGGAAGCTGTGACGTCATAGCCATGAATATGTATTGTGTGTAATCACTGACAGTATGTCTGACCTGCAGTCCTTAAATAATAAGAAGGACTGTATGAAAAGTGAGTCAGTGAAGTTAAAAGAAAAATAAGAAGGCTGATGCCTTCTCACATGGTAATGAAAAGGCAGATGAGCTAGCTAAAGAGGCTGCCCTTAAAGGCACCGTTGATTACACCTTTGCATCTCAATGAAACAGTTCAAAACAAGGATCAGGAATATTCAGGTATTGTGAACCTGCACACAGCAGTAAGTGAAGGTGGCAAGGAGATCATGTAAGTTTTATAAGTGTTGCAATGCGTGCTACGTATACATATGGAAAGAAGGGGGTTAGTGGACGTAAGGAGTTGGCGAATGGTAGATTAAGATTAGGATAAAGGCAGGTTAGGGAAACAATGAGGGTTGCACAAATGGCTGTGGAATATGCAATGAAACTGATGGGCATACACTTAATCACTATGTTATTACTTTCTTTAAAATTCAGGATTACAGGGATGATAATATCTCAACTTTGGAGGACCTGTTGAGAAGGGCCCATCAGTGACATACTTGAAAGGTTTAAGAAATTTGCAAAGCCAAGACAGTTTTTGCATTTTGTCCCCGAAAAGCAACAGATTAGGGATACATCCTCAGTTAAGCCTGTATGGTTGTATTTTTTTCTTTATAACATTATTTAGTAACAGTTTAATGCATTACTTCCCAACAATAACAGTTATTACTACCAGATTATGATAATAGGTATTTAGTTTAAAACTATTGACATATCACAAATGGCTGTAGAATATGTAATGAAACTGAGGGGCATACACTTTATCACTATGTTATTATTTTCTTTATAATTCAAAGTTCCTCGTTGGACGAGTGGTCTTCGCGCTCGACTACCAATCCGGTGGTCTGAAGTTTGATTCTCGGCTCAGCCAACGGGGAATCGGGAATTTATTTCTGGTGGTAGAAATTAATTTCTCTATATAATGTGGTTCGGATTCCACAATAAACTGTAGGTCCCGTTGCTAGGTAACCAATTGGTTCCTATCCACGTAAAAATATCTAATCCTTCGGGCCAGCCCTAGGAGAGCTGTTAATCAGCTCAGTTGTCTGGTAAAACTAAGATAAAACCCCCTACACACAAGATGGTGAAAACTCCCACACATAAACACTGCCACCATTGTGTGTAAATGCATTGTACGATACAGTCATTTCCTTTAAAAACCTTTTGGATGTAATTTCCTTTACCTATCCTCTGCTAAAAAAGCCTTCAAACTCCTCTATCTCATCCTCCGTGAATAGTTCTTCAGCTTAAGGAAGGCTGTGTTAACCATTTGAGGCCTAACAAACTTGGTTACGAGCACCTGTCTCAATGTCTTTATCCAGCACGTTCACTATGTAATTGTTTTCATATAAATTTATTCTACGATAAAAAAAGAACTGATGAAAATTCAAAATTTGATATGAAATTACAATTTCTTTAAAAGAAATTATAAATTTCATACATTCAACTTCCCTGTCAGATATATACTTAGCTATAGACTCCGTCGTCCCCGATAGAAATTCGAATTTCGCGGCACACGCTACAGGTAGGTAGGTCAGGTGATCTACCGGCCTGCCGCTGGGTGGCAGGAATAGGAACTATAACCTTCTAAGGACAGATTTTTCTCTATCGTTTGGACTGTAAACATACGTTTACGGTTCCTCCTGATTTGATTTTCGTGTTTCATCGCCATCGATCTTCTGGGCTGTCTTTTGCAGGGAAGTACTGGGTCTTTGGTTCAGCATACGCTTTTATTAACTTTTAATGAATTTCGCTTCGAAATTTCGAAGAAAATACTAATTGAAACTACCGAAATTATCGGTAGACACTCACATAGTTTGCAATAAAGGGAATTATTAATATTTATTCATTATTACATGTAATAAAGGTTACAACTTTATTGAGGAAATATTAAACTTTAATTCCTACTTTAGGAAGTCAGAAAAGCATATAACTAGATACGCTTACTTTATAAGCTTTAATAGCGTTTGTGCTAACGAGCAGTTAGAGTATTAGCAGTACTAGTAGTTGTTGCATCCTCATCACCTTCTTACTCCACAGAAACTACAAAATTTATATATGCAAATTTGAAGATAATGGATGTAGCTCAAAAGCGAGCTCTAAAAAGGTAAGAAGTGAAATATAGTGTTCCCCATTGAAGTGGAGGGTGCGTCTGATCGGCTCTGTCTCGCTCCCAGACCTAGACCTCTTCAAGCTCCCAGGCCCAGAGGAGAAGGAATGTCGACAGTCGTACGGAGGTTACGGAGAATCCCCACCGATCAGGCGTCCCCTCGGCAGACTCTGTAGAACGTCCCAGACTGCCAAGTTCGCCATTGGAAAGGCGTCCTAAAATAGTGGAGGTGCGTTCCGATCGCTCTGTCTCGCTCCCAGACCTAGACCTCTTCCAAGCTCCCAGGCCCAGAGGAGAAGGAATGTCGACAGTCGTACGGAGGTTACGGGAAATCCCCCTCGCAGAATCTGTAGCGTCCCAGCTGCCAAGGATCGCCATTGGAAAGGCATCCTAAAAGAGTGCTTTTCGTCTTCCGATTCGTCTCCGAAGAAGTGGATGGAATTCCCGAACGAACTGTTCGTGTCCGATCAAGAGGAGTTGTAAAGCTCCGACGTTGGACTCGAGCCCGGAACGTTTCCCGGACGTTATCCCTACGAGAGGAAAAGAGCCAAGAGGACAATATCTCGATCTCCTACGCCTTCCAAAGCGCATTCTCCTATTCATGGCAAAGAAAAGGAAGAAACTGCGACGGACTTCCTACTTAAAATGCAGGAACAAATTTCCTCTTTAGTAGGAGTATTGAGAAAAGACCTTCCGAGAGAAAGGACGATTTTCTTCCTGTTAAGAGATCTCGTCCTACGGGCGTTCTGGACTCCTTATCTCCTCTACTCCTCGTACGAGTACAGAGACGAATAAAGAAAGAAGGACGAAAACTCATAGGATTGAGGACGCAACATACGGACAATGACGAAGAGTGTCCGAGTCGGACAGAACCACCCAGGCGCTCGGCGCCAGAATTGGACTACTCGGACGGAAAAAGTGTCCTACGCGGACGGCTCCAACCAGACACCATTCGCCAGACGCGGACAGCCCGGACAGGCGGATATTTCCTATGCGGACAACTGTGTCCAAGCGACTCGTGCCGATTGCGGACAACCTTGACAAGGCGGACAGCCTGGATTGGACAAAACGTCGTGCGCAGGCAACTCCGTCGGGCGACAGGCGCCAGAAGCGGACAAGACGGACAGGCAGAGGTGTCGTACTGGAATGACACCAGCCAAGCGCCAAGTTCCATAGGTGGACAGCTCGGACAGACGACACGGTCCGAGACGGACAGATACGTCCAAGCGCATTGAACAAACCGGACTTTCGGCAACGGTTAAGCACCAAGCGCCAAGATCTTCCTCAAAAGAATCATACGGGAGAAATCAACCAGGAAAGCGTCCTCTTTATGATTTGGACCAGGAGCGAATTTTCTCTGGACAGAGACGAAAGGTGCCGCACAGGCGGCCGTCGTCCTGTTTCACAATATGTCCGTTTGTTTCGGGTGGAAATCTGCCGCAAGCACAGCTGTCTCCTGAGAAGAATGCAATATGTTGCACAGGCGGCCGTCATTCTTGTCAGGAGGACTTAGATGATGATAGAGTTTTTTCTCAGGATCGTTTGCAAATTAAACAAGATTTGTACGAGCTCTCATTCATTGATTAGAGGCTCTTCCAAATAATAGAGGCATAGAATACGGCCTTATATCCAAGAGAATAAAAATTTGAGGGATTCTCTTCGATCCTAGAGTTTTCATTGCGATCTCTTTTGACTAATACTAATTCGTGTTTATTGACGAAAAGAACGAAGAGGGCAAGATTTCCTTTTCTCTCTCTGGATCGGAGGAGGAAGGAAAGAATGTAGTAGCAAGACTTGCTGTAATACGACTATGAATGACAAGTCATATACCCATACCAGAGTTGCCTTTGTGGTTCGCTACAGAATTATCTATATCCTTACAGGTTTTTTCCTGGTAAGGACTTCGCTTAAAAGGTTTGTTACGACAATACCTACTCAGCTTCGGTATTTAACAAAGGTGGTTTGTTTGGCTTAAATTTGCATTATTAAGAGTTTCCTTAGGCTCGAGAATAATTGTATTATATTCCTTCATTGAATGAAGTACTGGCAACTCATGATGAATGCAGTCAGGCATGTCGGAGCGAGACTGCCGGCTGTCATTCTAAGGACAATACTGAATACAGTACCATCCGGTTCTCGGTCATGATTAGTCGATTACATCTCTCTCCAACGGGATCGAATGTTAACCGTATATCCCCCCACAATCATGGACTTAGTCTCGAATGGAGGAGATAGTTAAGCTAACACAAATAAAATATTGTCTGCCTTTTGCTAAGAAGCTTTCAATAAGAAAGATATTATAACCTTTCAATGCTGTTTACCGTAGGTAACATTATTAAAGGATTCTAAAGCAGTAGAACATTATTATTATAATAATGCTCTCATGCTTACAAAGCATGGCTTATTAGAATACATGCTTAGTGAGAAGATGGATGTAGTAGAGAATTCACTTTAAGACTACGGTATAGTCAAGTCTTTCGAGAAACGCACACAACCTTTTTAGAATCGGATAATGCTACAGAAAGATGGCATGAGGTGGGATGGGAAACATTCTCTTCGTGGCAGAAATGGTTTCCCTGAATGGAAGGCTATACTTCGTATATAAGAGTTTTTTCCTACTAAGAACGGAATTAACATGTGAAAGGAGGTCGGGTACCATAAGGCACCGATGTTCTCGCCACATAACATAAAGAGAATTAGAAGAAAGCGCCAGCCTGGCGCAAAGCGCTAGAAGCGCCAACCTGGCACAATGCGCCAGAAGCGCCAGCCTGGCGCAATGGGCCAAGAGCACCATCCAAGATATTTTCTCGTTTTAGCGAGTTATTAACCTAAGAATCCAGTAGCCTCTCGGACAGCAGGCTCAGTCAACGGCAAGAATCGTTCCTGATTTCGTTACCCTTTTTATCACTTAGGCCAATTCCACGACTCTCTCATATCGCAAAGAGCATCGAGAATCTCTTTTTTCGCTCCTGTTCGCGTTAAAAAAGAGAACCTATTTGGAAAACAGACAGGGAACGTAACGATCCTTAAGAGTTCGATGCAAGATATTTCATGTCCGTGAGAAACCTTCTCGATCGACGATAATAACTGTTAACGTATGTCTAACATTTATTGGAAAGAGTTGTGAGAACCTGCGGAAAGTCTTCTTCATAGATCTCTTAGCAAGGTAGAAGACGAACAGGCTTCCTATAGAATGCTTCCTTTTCCTCGAACCAAGAGAGGTAGCAATATAACCGCCATCTTTATTTTATAGAAAAGGGGGAATATACTATAGTCTTTTTTTCCCCTAAATATAAATATAAAATATAAATTCTTTACAGAATTTAAGATAAAGGGCGTCAAGAAAAGGAGGATAATACTTTATGGCCTCATTTTGGCTTCAGAGAGGTTGGATTCACAGAGGTCACGTTCTTCTCGCAGCAATGTTT
This sequence comes from Macrobrachium nipponense, assembly GCF_015104395.2. Taxonomy (NCBI): domain Eukaryota; kingdom Metazoa; phylum Arthropoda; class Malacostraca; order Decapoda; family Palaemonidae; genus Macrobrachium; species Macrobrachium nipponense. The sequence continues at coordinate 50,382,368 of NC_087203.1, read as the reverse complement.
TTTGGAAGTCTTTTCCAAGAGAGTCTGCATCTATTATTAAATGGACCTTAACAACCTCTCCACTCTGAGTCTGTCTGCATGCAGACTGACCAGAAGTGGACATAAATGAGAGGATTTTTCAAGGTAGATGACAATAGTCATGGCCTAGACATAGAATTGCTGCAGATCGTGCTAGAGGAATGAGGAAACTGTCCTCTTCCGATACTCTGTGAACCACATAGCGGTTTTTTCTTCCCTTTCAGAGGGAAGAATCACCTTTGTATATATCTGCTATCAAAGAACGCAGTAAAAAGGCTATACTCTGTCTCTACAAAGGGATTGGAGATAGCAGAGGATTAAGATCTTCGGGATCTTATACGATATATACCTTAATATGACAAGAGTAGGATATCATGTACTTCTAATGGGATCTTTTTTGTGTGGCCACAGATTCCATGTTCCGATAAGATGGAACTGCTCCTCATCAAACTTCTTTGAGAAATTTTTATGAGGGAATTCTTTGTTTCTCTGGGTCCTAAACGACCAAGAAGACAAGTGAATTTTTTGAGCATTGGAATCTCGCATCAGATTCTATGGAGACTAGACAATGGGTTCTTGCCAGCATAGTATGTCTAGCAAAAGAACTGAAACCCCCTATTCCTGATTCAATGTTTTCAGATAGAGGTTTCGTTGTCCAGGCGAGTACTTACGTTTTCATCTACAGTAGAATGGTTCAAACGTTTTGCCTACAAGAGTTTCTTTGGTTTGATGCGATGACGGCTCGAAATGCTTCCCAGAAAGTTCAGAGGATTACAATAAAGAGCTAGAAAATCAGGAGTACTCCCAATTTCAGCTCGGAGTCTCTTTCGACTTCCAGGCTTCTTCCCTTCCTTCGGGCAAGGATAGGGAAGATTCTGCAACGAGACACCCCTTCAACATGTAAAGAAGAGATCTCCGTGAGCACGGAAGTATTCAAGAAGGACCCTCCTCGGAGGAAGACTCTTATCTCTCGTACGGTTAGATATCCTATCGTCTACTGGATGTAGCTGATTACAATCACCTCCCCATACCGGAGAGACCAAAAGCTCAAAGTGAAAGAATTTCTTCACCCTTCTCCAGTCTCCTGATAACACGATTGTGGATGTTAAGGACTTTCGGACAATGTAGCGCCAATCAGGCGCCAAAATAACCAGAACAGGCGTAAAGACGCCAGAGGAAGACAGTCCAAATAAACACTGTCATTGTCTGATGAGGAGAAGGAGCGTGCCTCCAGCCTGGCGCAGATGCACTAGAGGCAAATAAATCGAAAAAGTGTCCGATGTGGGCATCGCCAGTTTCCTCGAGACTACTTTAACAAGCTCGAAGCTCCAGCAAGTGGGGAGAAGTCAGCAGGCGCCAGGCGCGAGGCTCCAGGCAGGCGCAAGGCGCTAGCCAGGCGCCAGGCAAGCAACATGCGCCAGCCAAGCGCGAGGCGTCAGACAGGCGCGAGGCGCCAGCCAGGCACAAGCCAGGCTCTAGGCTTCATCCAGAAGAGATCAATTTCAAAGAAAGCCCTGGTCTTCTTTGGAACAGTGTGATCTCTAAAGCACTTCTTAAGTAACTTGATGATTCCTTCAAACAGCTGAGAATTAAAAGCGCTTGAAGTGCGAGCTTTAACAATTCTTGTTCTTTCCATAACAATATGTCGTGAGAGACATATTAGCTGTAATTTACGGGAGATGCAACTCTGTGTTGTCTTCTCTTTGCACGAAGGAGGTCAAGTTTGACCTATGAGAGATCCTTCTCTCTTGGTTACGTGTCTACGGATACGTTGCTGGGATAGGGAGCCGACACTGATCCTTAACTAGTGAGTTAAAATTTTTATTTTTTATTTTAACATAAGTATACTATTTTCTTTGGGTTATTTGAAATGAGTTTGGGGATAGTTCTTTTCAAATTAAGCACAAACCCTCGTGTTAGGATCAGGTGATCGGGATCGGTGTTGTGCTCCTTAATTATGCCAGTAGGCATAGGTGTTTTGGCATGTAAGTGGATATGGGGGACCCCCTTTGACAAATAACCATTAGATTCTGTCAAGTAAGTGGATAAGACCCCATTGACAGATCTACAAGAACTCTTAGCCATAGGTCACACCCCCCCCCTCCTCGCTGAGGCTCTTGAGACGAAGCAGACTCCTAGCAATAGCTAGGAGGTCAACCCTTCGTCTAAACACATAGGAACCAAGGTTTTATTTATTTATTACCTACAACGTATGTTGTTTTACCTGTCTAATCAGTAATTAGCTGTCTCTTACCCACCGCCAAAGGTGCCAATCAGCTAAGTATATATCTGACAGGGAAGTTGAATGTATGAAAATGATATTGTTATTGTACAATAAAGTTTCATACATACTTACCTGGCAGATATATACGATTGAATGGCCCACCCAGCTCCCTCAGGAGACAGGTGGAAGAGAAAAATCTGTCCTTAGAAGGTAATAGGTTCCTATTCCTGCCACCCAGCGGCCCCGAGCCCGTAGATCACCTGACCTACCTACCTTGTAGCGTGTGCCGCGAAATTCGAATTTCTATCGGGGACGACGGAATCTATAGCTAAGTATATATCTGCCAGGTAAGTATGTATGAAACTTTATTGTACAATAACAATATCATATTTCAAAATTCAACACGAAATGACAGTTTCTGGAAAAGTTTAGATCTCTCTCTCTCTCTACTCTCTCTCTCGTCTCTCTCTCTCTCTCTCTCTCTCTCTCTCTCTCTCTCTCTCTCTCTCTCTCTCTCTCTCAAACACATCTGCTTCTCTGTTAATCACTTTTACTAGTAATTTTCGTCAAAACCTATTGCAACAATAGAAAAGAATAAATGATCAAATGCCAAAAGTTAGTCAAAACAAGTCAGCCCAGAAAAAAAAATTCTTACTTCATGTTCAGCAAGTTGTTGACTGCTGCCAAAATGGAAGTTGCTCCTTCTTTCTCTTTAACTTAAGGGGGCCGGCCGGAACCCTTATATATGGTGGTATAGACTGAAAAATGCAAAGTCATGAAAAAATTCATGGAGCTTCATATGACAATTGATAATACGTATACGAAATATTTCGTCAAAATTCCTCTTACTTTCGTAGTTACAGGGTAATTAGTTAATGTAGCTCAATAAGCCTAAAACATTCATCAGTACAAGAAGATGCAATATTTCTTCTATTATCATAAATTTTGATAATTATTGCCAAAGAAATTGGGAGAAATGGCATCTGTAGACATTGCCCGAGTCAAGAAGAGAGACTTCAGTCAGCTACCAACCAAGTCCAACCATCAGTGGGAGCACAAACTTCAAGTAGTCTACACGTTCGATTTCACCTGACATTCGCTTGCTTTTACGTATGTTTATGTGTATTGCAATACATTATTTTAATACGGATATTTTCCATATCTGTAAATAAACCCATGACCCAAGGGGTCATTGGCAAATTAGGAGAGTGATCAATAGCCATAACAGGACGTAAAACTAGACCATGCCATGCAATGCTTGCAGTAGCCTGGTTTGCATTTATCTGTATCAACAATTCTTGTAAACAGGTCACAACACCTTCCATGGGAAGTTGGTGACCTATCACCTGTAAAGGAAACACACGACTTCCGAGTCATATGAATGTATCTATTATTTTTGTAATACGCTGAGATAGCTATTGTCAGCTATCAATGCGACTCTCTTGAAAAGTTAGTTCTCTCATACATCCTGAACAGAGCGGTCATCTGACCAACCTTTCCTATACTCCTGTGATGGAGTTGAATAAAGTTGTTAATAAGTTAACTCAGGAAGTTTGAGTCATCTCCCCAATTCTGAAGAAGAACAAAATCTACTTGATGTCACTTCAATGAGAAAAGGAAAAAGAACCACAGTGCTTGCGTATCACAGTCGCAAGAATAGACATATAACTGATCTCCGTCCTATACCATTGTAAGTGGTGGACCGAAGACAGTTAAATATGTATGTTTTGGCAAGAAGTTCATCATGCCAATGAGGAAAAGACAAGGAAAATATCTCGCTAACATACAGATGAAGAAAAATCGCTCAAGTATTATTACAGAATATCATAATATACACATAGTTAGTGAAGAGAGAGGGGAGGGTTGCCTAGTAACACCCCTTTCTTGCCTGACAGCACACGTCACACTGTGCCCAAGGCTACGATCTTTGAGCAAAGAGATCTTCATATATGATAAATAACATAGTTTTGGTTTTTTAATACCCAAAATGGAATATGAAATTCATAATAATCATGATTTAATAAATTGTCTTTGTAAAAAGAGAGTACGCCTTCGAGTTTCACCTCTGACATTCTCTTGCATTTACGTTTGTTTATCTTTGTTTCGGCAAGAATTTCATCATGCCAAAGAGGAAAATACAAGGAAAACATCTCGCTAACATACAGAAGAAGAAAATTCATATATCGTAGCCCCAGGCTACGATATATGAGCAAAGGGATCATCATTTATGATTGAATTATGATTAAAATAGTTTTGGTTTATTAATACACAAAAAAGAATTATAAATTCATAATAATCATTATTTATTAACATTGTCTTTATAGAAATACGAAGAAAAACTTTGAACGCCCGTATCTCAAAACTATACTTATTGACCTTCAAAATCTATCTTCTCACTTGGTTTTTAAGCTATAACATTGGAATTTGGTATATAACTCAGAAAGACATTATAGAACAATCAAATAGAGCCCTTTTTTCCAATTTTTGTTTCATCTTTTTTTTTTTTTTTAAATTTTTTCTCCTGATTTATAGGGTTTATTTTTTTTTACCATATTGAAAAATTCATATCTAGCAATAAAATGACTTTTAGAAAGAAAAACTCCCCATTCGATTGGAGGTCTACATCAGGTCTATATATGGTAGTAATCCTAAGTCTTAATATTAAATATCATGGGAGGAGATAGAATTTGAAAAATGGTTATTTCTGGGGTCAACCTGTGTCGCTCCGTGAAATGCTCCTTATAGCACCATTTCTAAGGTATAAATACTGCTAAATATACCAGAGAAAAAAGTTGCGTGGAATGCCAGGAATATACCCAGCTCGCTCACCCTTATAGGGTGTCGGTATAGTAACTGGGGCTTGTTAAAACCACTATCAGAGGTCCCTTACCAATTAGTCTTCTCCTTTCTCAACATCCCCCGTTCTACATCTGCCTACTGCCCGCTACTACTACTACTACCCACGCAACTCCTATCATTCCTTTTGATAAGTTGAGGTAGCGACACGCGTAAAATTAAATATAGTATTGTTAATTTTAGTCTTGGGAGTGTCGTATGATGCCGCTCCCCCGGCAGCCATTTTGGTGTCGCTACCTCCGAGAGCTTCATGCTTACTTGACAACTTCCAGTTAGTTCCTCATACTAATTGTAGTCTTGTTTATTTAGCTCTAGACATCTTATACAATGATTAATTATGGTTATTTAAGTTTATTAACGTTTGAGTATTAGTTAGGCTATTTTGGCGTTCATGTGGTTAGCCTACCCGACCGAGCCGTATGCGGCTTCGGAAGGTAGCCAACGCCAGTGAGTTCCCCATTTGATATACATATAATTATATCTAGGTTAACTAAGACGTTCCCATTGAAATAATTATGGGAGTAGCCTAACCAGCAGCATCCCTCTTTTAGCCTTCTACGGAAGACAAGTTTTCATTCAGTTCGAAGCGATCTGATTAGGGAGTTGGTACACGATTAAAACTTTATAGTATGATATCCTTAAGTCAGTTGTATTACCTGACCAGGTCGGCATTATACCCGATTTTGGAGGGCTAGTTATTGATTAGAGCCTTCCTGACCAGGTCAGCATTATACCCGATTTTGGAGGGTTAGGCTATACGCTCGTATCACACCATGTTCCTCTCCCTACCTCCTTTTCCCCATCCCTATTTACTCACATTATGTTGTTATAGCCTACTTTACTTTTTAGGAACATATAATCTTGTTTATATAAATTATTGTTATTTAATCTGTATGTATTGGACAGAAGGCCATAGGCCTACTGCCTTGATCGGGTGGATCCACTGTGTCTCGGAGGGTTGTCCCACCTGACCGGTCACAGTGACCACCTGATCACGAGCGAGCCACTCTTCTCGGCTGTTTCCCTCCCCCTATACCCACCTCGGTGGAGTACTTTACTCGCCCCCACCCCCCCCTAACCTCGGGAATAGGCTTGAGTCATACACTCTAGGGGGGGGAGAGAGGGGGGGGGGACAGCTGAGAGAGAGAGACATAGCTCACACGCTCTGTGAGTTGATGCAGGTAGCGCTCTCTCCTCGGCTAGCCATGGATGGCCACCTGACGCGCCAGACTGGGTATGCACCTTGCTACGTACCTTGTATCCTCCTATCCCCGGAATTCCATCTTCGCTATCCTTCGCCCCGTGAGGGCCGGGATAAACTTGAGAATCGTATCTATAAGATAGGTAGCTATGATTCTTTGATCGGATTCAGGTAAAATTTTTACCCTGTTTCTGATCCCGTAGGTTGATCCCTTATATAAAAGGATATTAACGGAATGGTCGATCGGGGAAGAAGGTTACAGACTGAGCTTAGTATTTCTTTAATTTATTTATATTGTTATCGGGCCGGAATTACAATGGTAGGAATTCATACTTCCAACCAGGTAATCCGGCACCAGTATTGGTGTCCCTAAAATTCTGATTTCTTTGTGCCTCCTTGTCATCAATACGCTTAAGTTCATTTTTAAAGAAGTGCTTCACAGAACTATACATTCCGGGGCCGACGGAATACTAGGTTACCTGGTTCCTGTTCCGCTCATCCCAAGCCTTTCTTTATAAATACGTACATCCCACTCCGGTAGGGTACGGAAGGTTGAGAGAAGTTTCATAGTAAAACTTTTTCTCTCGGAGCCAGCGGACTGGGGCAAGGTTAATCCAGCCACCATTTCTGCCCACGTTCCAAACCTTTATAATTTGCAATACTTTTTGGATGACATGAGGGTGGGCGGGAAAAGAAGGAAACAGAAATATTAGGAGGGTAACCATTGTAACAAAACACTTATTGTATAAGTTATTAAGAAAGCATGCGACTCCGCTGAGCTAAGCACAGCGGATTTAACGTAACTATATATGTCACCGGATCTTCGGCGATATCAAATATGATACTCATGGCTTAAAATAACTTACAGGTGGTACGCTGTCAGGAGACAGCATGCACTGCTGTGCTGCAGCAATCGTGCGGGCATGAGGTCTGCCGATCTCATGCCGGGTGTGCAGTCCAGGTGGACGACCTCCTAGTTTGGCATCCAGAAGGATGAGAGATCTGCTACGCGCTGGTCTCAGACCTAACAAGTGACTCAGTAGTATGACATTCTGTCCTCTAGAAATAATTATTGAGCATATTGGAAATATGGAACTTGAAAAAAAAAAAAAAAAATACATAGTCTTATTATAGGTTAAGTTCTAACGGGAATATCTCTTCAGACTCCCCAAGCCATCAGAGCTCTTCCCTGACGACCCTCAAAATCTGGGTCGGAGGCTTTGGCCACAACGTGAAGCCCAAGAAGCCGTAATATCCTGGCGAAGGATATGTGCGACCTGCTTTACCCCGAATGCTAAGATGACGGCGGCAGTGGCGACGGAAGTAGCGGCTCCAATCATCGCCAGGATCAGAGAAGAGACGCAAGTTCTCCCTGAAGATCTGGAGGGACTAGGGGAAGCCGTGTTGGAAGACGTAGCGGCGATTAACCTGGATGTTGAACCGATGGACGTCAACTCCGCCGGACAAGGTAGGGAGGTAAGTGAGGCAGGTGGCGCCCGGTCTAAGATTCCAATTCTTAGTCCGGCGCAGTCTAACTCTTCTTCTCTCACTTCTTTCCAGGGGTTCACTGGGAAGGTCATGGCTGGGGACAAGCCATGCTCAGTGGCCCCTAAAGTAAAGCATATGAAGAAGGCCCTACCCAAAGCGAGCAAGCCTTCTAAGCTGCCCAAACCACTCCCAACCAGACCATCATCAGCTTCTAAGCTAATGACGGACTCGGCAGTGGCTACTCCCCCACATCAGGGGTCAAGAGCAAGGAGCTCAAAGGGGAAGACGCCGGAACTTGCATTCGATCCGGTAGCCTTCTCAAGCCAACTCATGGAGAGGATGGGTAGCATAGTCCTGTCCCAGATTGGACCAATTGCTGATCGCCTGCAGTCTGTGGACAATTTGGCCCAGAGATTGCAAAATCAAGAAAATTTCATAGAGAATCTCTTGCAATCCGGACTACCACAACAACAGCAGTTTGTGGTTCCGGACGTGTCAAAGCTCCCGGCGCTCGTTAAGAACAACCCGTGGCGATTGGCTCTTCATGCACCGTTCTCAGAGGGCATGTTAACAATAGAAGGATGTGGTACCCGTCCGGTAGAAGACTTGAATTCTACCCCCCGGCAGGATTACAATTTCCCTTCCCTGGATATGTGCGCCTGACAGAGCGGAAGCGTTAGTAAGGGTAGATAAGGTTCCCAAGGAAACCGTTATCTACCCAAAAGAGCAAGCTCAGTCCGCCTGGGTCCAGACTTTAAATGAGCAGGAATGCGTCAACAAAATTGACGCCCCATAAAGGATCGTACACTATGTTCGTGGTGGAAGGGCAAACCCCAACACCATGCACCACAAAGGTAGTAGATCTTACCTTACAGGCGGCTATGGAAGACAAGCGCATGCCGCAACTGAAAGAAACTGACTTAACTTCACTGTTGTTCCCGGGAGACCAAGAATGCTGGTTGACGCACCAGCTACTTTCACAGCAGGGAAATTGAATCCGGACTGTGCCACCACACAGTTTAGTGAACGACTCTCCAGACTTTCGGACTATGATTAAGACAGAGTACGAAGCAAGAACCAGGCTGAGTAGATCTATCAACTCAGCTACGATGGCGGAGATGACTTCATTAGTCTACGCCAAGGAGCCACTATTTAAGATCTTAACAAAGTCTTTGCTTCGACACCAAACCCACCCTCCAGTGGGTTGCATATAACTTTGCAGTGGTCCAACGCAATTGCCGGAAACGTCCTAGCTGAGGCCTCCATTAGGTACCGGCAGCGAGCCTAACAGATTAATTAAGGCCTCAATCTGGTGAGCGGACTTATTCCCGGAGGACGTGGTAAATAGCGTCCTCGGGGAAGCAGCTAGAGTTAACCAAAGCCTCAGAGTCCGGTGGGGTCTAATTCCTAAAAGAAAATACGAGCCCACCGGAACTCAATCAAGAGGCAGGAAAAGACCAAGGAAGTTCCAGTCCTTCCAAGGTCCACAAGCTCAAGCTGTGGTACAGGCAATGCCAGTATCCCAGATGAGCCAGCCTTCCACCTCAAAGACTCAGCCCCAACAACAATATGTGAGTAAGCCAGCCACCAAACAACAACCAATAGCCACTACTTCGTTTACTGCATCTCAGCGTATAACCCTTCTTTGAAACACAGGGAGGTGTTTCACGGATACAATAGGCATGGGAGAGGTAGTAGAGCTAGGGGAAGCCTTCCGGCATAGAGGCAGCGGAAGAGCTTCTGGGAGAGGTAGAGGATTCCGAGGGAGCCGTGGAAGCAGACCTTCTGCAAACCAGTGAGACTCCCCCAGGTAGGAGGAAGGCTGTACCTCTTCCGGAGGCCGTTTTGGATTTTTCAGCAAATGGGCATACATCATAATAACGAAGGGTCTGGGTTGGAGTTGGATAAAAGGGCCCCCTCCACCAACCAGGATGCTTGTTCAGCGTTCCAAAGAAAGACTCAGACAAATGAAGAGTAATCTTAGATCTGTCCCATTTGAATACATATATTCAATGCGACAAGTTCCATATGCTGACCGTCTCACAGGTGCGGACCTTACTTCCCCGTGGGGCCGTCACCACCTCTATAGATCTTACAGACGCTTATTATGTTCCGATAGCAAGGCATTTTCGTCCTTTCCTAGGATTCAAGCTAGGCAAATGGGCATATACCTTCAAAGTGATGCCATTCGGACTCAATATAGCGCCCAGGATATTCACGAAGTTGGCGGAGACAGTAGTCCAAGAGCTGAGAACTCAAGGAATACAGTTAGTGGCCTACCTAGACGATTGGCTTATCTGGGCCAACAGCGTCGAGGAATGCCACAAGGCGACGGACAAAGTAATAAAATTTCTGGAATACTTAGGATTCCAAATAAATTTCCAAAAGTCCTGTCTTTACTCCGGCAACATGCTTCCAGTGGTTAGGGTTACAATGGAACATGACCACACACTAGCGTCGATTCCCCCAAACCCAAAGAGAGGAAAAAGATAGCAAGGAACACAAAAAGTTTTCTCAAGGACAAACTAACGTCCCGGAGAAACCAAGAAAGAATCCTAGGCTCACTCCAGTTTGCCTCAGTAACAGACACATTACTGAAAGCCAAACTGAAAGACATCAATCGAGTTTGGCGGTCCAAAGCAAACAGGAAAAATCGAGACAAAATTTCTCTTGATTCCACCAATACTAAGGAAAAGACTTCAACCATGGATGAAAGTCAAAAACCTAGCAAAATCAGTACCTTTACAATTCCCACCGCCGGCATTAGTAATCCATACAAATGCCTCCCTAAGTGGTTGGGGAGGCTATTCCCAATACGAAAAGGTCCAAGGTTTGTGGTCAGTGACATTCCGTCAACTACACATCAATATCCTAGAAGCCATGGCAGTGTTCTTGACTCTAAAAAGACTTTCCTCGTCAAAGAAACAACATATCAGACTAATACTAGACAACGAAGTGATAGTCCACTGCATAAACAGGGGAGGTTCCAAATCAAGTCACATAAATCTTGTGATGATAGCAATCTTTTCAATGGCAACAAAGAACCAATGGCACCTGTCAGCTGTTCACCTGGCGGGGGTAAGAAATGTGGTCGCGGATGCACTATCAAGGACAAACTCCACTGGAGTCGGAATGGTCCTTAGACCAAAAGTCATTCAATTGGATCTGCCAACAAGTTCCGGATCTCCAAGTAGATCTATTTGCCACAGAATCCAACCACAAGCTACAATGGTTTTATGTAGCCCCAACCTGGACCCTCTGGCCTACGCCACAGGCGCCATGTCCATAGATTGGAACAACTGGCGGAGGATTTACCTGTTTCCACCTATAAACATGCTAATGAAAGTCCTGACAAGACAGAATATATGTGTACCACCACTGAGGGGATGATAGAGAAAGTATTCAGCTTGGTGGAGAGCAAATAAGGAGAGTTGATAAGTTTAAGTATTTTTGGGATCTTTTGTTAACGCTGGAGGAAGTATGGAAGAAGAAGTAAAACATCGGGTACAGGCAGGCTGGAACAACTGGAGAGCGGCCTCGGGAGTTCTTTGTGACAAAAGAGTGCCGCTTAGGTTAAAAGGAAAATTTCACAAGACGTGGTAAGAACAGCAATGCTGTATGGTACGGAAACAGCAAGCATGAGAAAAGCAGAGCAGAAGAAGATGGATGTGGCAGAAATGAGAATGCTTAGGTGGATGTCTGGGGTAACAAGAGTGGATAGGATCAGAAATGACTACATAAGGGGGTCAACTAAGGTGGTGGAAGTATCAAAGAAAGTGCAGGAGGGGAGGCTGAGATGGTATGGACACCTGTTTGAGGAGAGATGAGGACCACGCTGGGAGACATACTATGGGAGTGGAGGTGCAAGGAAGAAGAAAGAGAGGGAGACCAAGAAAAGAGATGGAAGGACTGTGTGAGAGGAGATTTACATGAGAAGGGAATTGATGAGGCAGAAGCGCAAGATAGAAATAGATGGAAACGGCTCATCCGAAACGGCGACCCCATATAAAAATGGAAAAAGCTGGGAAGAAGAAGAAGAAGAAGAAGAAGAAAGTCCTGGACAAGCTCAGGACTTTCAAAGGACGGATTGCCCTGGTAGCCCCCAATTTGCCCAAAAGCAACTGGTTTCCTCTCTTGGTGGAACTGGGACTCGCTCTCGGCGGATTCCCAACCCAAAGTTAACACAGATAGTACAAACTCACAGTGTGTTAGCTTCCTCAAGAATTCAGAGTGCCCTAACTTTATAGACTAGTATGAAATTTTGCGCACAAAAGATGCTGAGATTGATCCTCTAAACACATTGTTCCCAGAGTCAGACAAAAGAGAATCTACTCTTCGGTAATATGATTCTGCTGTAAGAAAGCTAGCCAAATTTCTGAAAGACTCAGAAGTTCGGTCAATGACTACGAATCTGGCAGTTACCTTTTTCAGAACTTTGTTTGAAAAAGGCCTAGCCGCTAATACAATTATAACATTAAATCTGCTTTAAAGAAAATATTTCAGTTCGGGTTTAATATTAATCTTACAGATTCGTATTTTCGTCTATTCGGAGAGCCTGTGCTAGACTAATACCAGTAACTCGTCCTCTATTTTCTATTCATACGCAGCTCAAACTTTTTTATCAAAAGCAAATAATCTTGTCTCCTAAAAGTTTTATGCAAGCAATATTCTCATGGCATTAGTTACAAAATAAAAACAAAAAAATTACTTAGAAACTAAAAAACCATCTCGTATTTAAACAGAACATAAAATTTTAATATCTATCCCTATAACCGTATAATATTGCAATAAAAATTATGGTGGTCTGAAATTATTTTTAACAGAAAAATTAGTTCATATGATAAACACTCGCCATATTAACCCAATTATCACCAAAACTACAATTATTATAAGGATTATATAAACCATTATTAATCATCATATTTGTCGTCACACAAGTCCTGCAATTCTGTACTAGGTTCCCTATCTTTCCCTTGATTATTGCAAGTTTGAAGTTGCACATATCTGTACATTTCAAGCCATTGATAAGGCAAGTACAATCTGATGACTTGCAGGAACGTGCACACCTGCATGCTAGTAGCTGTAGTACTGCCTCTGGTGCAGGAGGTCCTTGTAGCCATTTGATGGCTAAGGTACCATTATCTATTTCCCAGCCTGACTCTGTTGGATTTGGTAGAACAGGATAACGCTGCAAACACTGTCTCCAAATTGCAGATTGGAAGTTAGCCCTTTGTACATGCATGAAAAGGGAGTCCTTGGCATGGTGTTAAACTGCTTGACTCTATTTCTCCCTGCTTAGCAGAAGAGTTGATGGCGAAGTGAGTTCACTGACGTTGTTTTTTGTAGCACTATTGTACATGCTGCAGGTGATTATCTGCAGTTTTTCAAATAGGTTCGATGAACAGTTGCATTGCGGCCGAGTTCACAATATGTAGCTTGATATGTTTTGTTTGATTTCATTTGGTTAAATGCATTGATTTTTTCCTCTTCCTGCGAAGGCAGCTGACAGTGTCGCAAACCAGAATGATGCATGCATGCCAATTAAAGCCTCACATACTGCTGTTCCAAGTGCCTCACTAAGTTTTTAATGTTAATAAACTGAGTTCGGGTTTTTTTCCCACATTTCATATACAGTGTACAAGGGATCAAGCTACTGATACCTAATGCTATAACCAAGACATCTGAATCCTCTGCATTAATAACCACATTCTTGATCTCAGACTCCAGCTGCATGTAAGGCATGCAGGAGAATGCGAGTGTCTGCTTCTTCCTGGAGACACGCCAAATTAGTTTCAACTTCTTATGATAATTCTTTAGTTAGTTTGTAGCATTTTCTTCGCATGTCACATAGAGTACGGTATCATTTAAGCTTTCTCTCAGAGGAGCTTTTTGCCACTCATTTACCAAGAATTTGATGAGGTTTTTCTTGCTTGATGCACAACAAAGAATTTTTTTCTCCATTGTTGGAATTGTGCTGTGGCCTGGAGCTATATTGCTTAGCTGTATGCCCATTCCCTTCCTTCACCTCTCCTTTGCCTTTCAAGATCCTTGATGGACTTATCACGATACACATCGAATACTATATCAATGCGTTGGCTTCCGCTGCCTTCGTGGATAACCTGAGAAAGGACAGAAACAGCCATTCTGCAAAGGTCTTATCTGTAGGTTTCATTTTCTTGAATTAATCATTCCATCAATTATGGTTGCTCTATCTACAGGAATAACCTCTGTTGGTGTGATCATCTTCATAAGTTTGCCAAGACACTTTTGTTAGTTTTTCTAATTGATCCATCCCCATATGCTAAGGACCATGGCAAGGGTCCAAAGGATGTGACAATACCTCTTTTCATGTCTAACTCCCTCTTTCTGCTACAAGAATCATATGAGACAAAATAATTTTCTGTCAGCATTAAGAGCAATATCCTTTGATGATCCAACTTTATGAATTGTCTTGTATGCATCAGAAAATGTCTTCAGCTTGAGCTTTTTCATTCTTCCATGGAACTGTTGCTTAGAAAGATCCCCTTCAATACGCTCACGCTTGAATGTTTCATATGCTGCTGCTTCTACTTTTTCTGCTTTAAGGAGATCTTTTGCAACACTGGTGGTGCAAACTTTCCCACTTGCTAGGTTTACAAATTCTGTTTGGTCAGGGTCGAAGGGATTGATCCAATGACTTTCCATTATTTCAACCAAGAGCTTTCTTGACATTCATCTTTTTCTATTCTTTTAGTTGAAGATCAGGATGTGTCAACTTTGATTCACCTTGTCCTGTCATTTCCCTGATCTGCCAAGGAATTTGCTTCTGTACTCAGCATTTAGGTAATAGCGCCTCACAGCCCCACCCTTCAGGCTAAATCCTTTGGTTCCTCCAGGTGCTGGGTGTCTTATTTACCGTTTCTTCAATTGCTTGATCAACGGGAATTCTGCCAAAAGGATTTTTTGTCCCCAATCTGAACAGAAAAGGCACCTTTCATGAACTCGTCATAGACCATCTGGATGATCTACATGGAGTCTTGACATTGTAGCATAGTAATAGGGTAAGAACCTTGCATAGTTTAATTTTATCATATGCAAACACCAACAAATCATTTTTCTAACCATGGTAAGATGGAGAAGCCAATTTCCTTCTCTAGAACCCTAAGCAGACCCAGTAGTATATCAACCATATCCAAATATGATACCAAATGCAGAGTGTGTGTCCTGACGGTGAGGATACCAAGATGTTCTAAAATATTCCAGTATTCTAGCAAAGTGGGAGTTTTCCCGTAGATTGTCATAAGCTGAATGAGTTATGCTGCTATGGAAGTCATTTACATCATAGTTTAAAAGATGCTCTAAATGTACCATCATATCCTTAGTGTTCTGTCTCAAGCCACACAATAAATCTCTTCCAGACAAGTCTCATTAGTGCCTCATTACAAGCTTGTGGGCTCTTACGCTCGATTGTATTGTCTACCTTCCATGACAGATGAAACACAGAGCCCTCTGCAACAACTCTAGCCTCAACACAAAGGTCCCGCAGCCCAGCAATCTTCAAAACGCTTTCCAATTATTGATAGTAAGTTGCATATGAGGTGGAAATCTCCCATCCTAATTATTACATTTTTGAATTCATCATGTTTTTCCACACCACCTCAGTAACTTTAGAATATATTGCCCTGGTCAAACACACAAACAATTTTGGCAATTCAAGAGATTGCATGATTTGAAGAGACTGATGGGAGTATTTCATTAATTGTTGACATGTCAGTAGCAGGAGCATTGATTGTGGGCAAGTATCCAATTGTGTCTTGGGATATATCAATATCATCTCGGATAAGCATGTTAAAACCTGTCCAGACTGCATACTGTTTGAATATTATTGTCGAACATCCTTAACATAAGCCAGATGAAATTCTTAAATCTTGCCTCTTGAATTTCATGAGTTGCATCAATTTCATGCCATCAACACATGATGGTCCCAGTTTTTTCCCTGCATTATACACAGGAATTAACTTTGGTGTAGCACCTGATGCTTTCGGCTGTTTTTTGACTTTTTGGTATGCTTGGCTTTGTCTTCATTGGAACAGAACCTTCAACCTTTGCCTGAATGATGATCCCGTTAACTCTATGTGAGTACCTTCTCCTGTAATTGTTTCTTCCAGGTGATCAATATTATCAAAAGCCAAAGTAGTGAAGACATGTGGTGAAATACTTTTCAGGTAAAGCAGGTCCTCTGCTGAAGCTAACTTCTGGAGGCAAAGGGCTGTATCAATTTCTTCAAGCAATGTATAAGAAATACCATGACAGAATCTGTTTCAGAATTTGAATAAGTTCAACATTGCCAGTGAGTGTCTTTACAGCAGATGGCAGCAAAATGTGTTTTGGAGGTTTTATTTTGCTATGAGATACTGCATAAATCAAAATCACTGCCAAATGAGCTGATAAATCTCTGTACTCTTCTTTGTGGGTCTATATTTTTCATTTCCTCCAGTCAGCAAGGTAGAGAGAAACTGTCTCAGAGAGACAGGCAGCTCAAAGGTTCATCTGTACTGGGAGGCCAAGACTGGTTGAAATCATGATTTTTTATGTCAGTCCTTATTTGCATAGCAGCTTTCATAACTGTCTCTGAGATTTGCTTGAATTTGCTTGGTTGAGTTTTTCTTGAAGCCCATATGCATGTTTAACAAGTTCATTTTTAGACATACTGTCAGGGTATAACAGCAGTCTACCATTAGTATTAGACACAATGTGGTAAACTCTCACCAATTCAGCTTCAAGTTTACGACGATGTTTCCTTGTACTTTTTCTCACACTATCTATGCCTAAGGATGTCAATGATGATTCTATTCGTGATACAAGATATGTCATTTCTACAATTTGTGGCGTTTGGAATTATATCATTTCGAATATATGTATACAGCTCCTCATGTGCCAGCCTTTCTGCATTACAATATGCATCTTCTTCAACACAGTGTGCCTCTTCCATATCAGTACCTTTGCTTTCACCATTTTCTACAATTTTATTACTTTAGCCACCTTCCAGGTATAAGCTTTATAACATTTTGAATGATAATGTCCTTCTGAAGCAATTAAGTCTGTACTAAGAATTGCAAGCATTTTTTTCATCCATTTTTACTAAAGCAGCCCTCCTGAGAGTGTCATCTGCGCGAAACTCCTGGCATCGGACCAGGTTTTCTCTAGTTCCTGATCCACTCTTGTACTTTGTTTTTCCTTCCACAAATGATGCATTCTTCACTGCTATAAACACTTAAACTACTTGGTTTGCCACGAATGGATCGCCGAGAATCATTTGAGGATAATTCTATTTCATTATCACTTTGTTGAGATTGTATAGAATTTAAACTTCTTTCATTGTGAAGTAACTATGGCACTTTCTATGATAAAGAACTGGAGGTATTTCATCATCTTTCACACCTTCAGCCAACTCTAAAATACCAACATGTTGCCTGATTTTGGCTGCATTGAGAAGAGTCTGCCATGAGCTGATGTTCTTTGGAGATACAAGGGCTGACCTATCAGTAGTACAATGAATCATACAGCTATTGCGAATTCTTTTCTTTGGGATGGGACAGCCTTCATCTTCAGCAGTTTGGGCCATGTTGGACTAGAAGAGCTTGTTTTTTCTACTTTTTTTATTTATCTGCAAATGAAGAATATACATATCTCAGAAGATCATATACATGACCAAATGGGAAGTACTGAATTCAAGTCAGTTCATAACTCAATTGACGAAACTGCAGGAAATTGACTATTAATATATGTAAATGATTTTTGTAAGTCATTAACACGATAATATTTGTCAACCTTACCTTCGCAATGCGTGTGATGTATTGCTTTCAGATGTAGAACAAAATATTGCATGCAGTCTTATATCTAAAAAGTGGTGAATTATTCCCTTGCCATTGTTTTTTACCTTTTATTCCTTGCTCTGTAAAAGGGAAATACATTTCTTGAAAACAAAATTAATGGATAAAAAGAAGCAAACATAAACACAGCAGGAACAAATACTCTTGTTGCATGATAACATGGTAATACTTTATATATAAACATTCCATGGCTGCCAGTAATTTATAGCACTTTATATGAGACTGTAGGCCTAAATATCACTAGACTAAAACATGATGGAAACGAACTTTCCACAACAATCAATGGACTGCTTGAAAAATTTCAGTATCCTTAATTGCTTCCCTTCTGACGAAGTATTAGCTATGTGTGAACAGAAAGAATTAATCGACGTCGATAGGGTTGCTCGATCTCTTTACCGATTTAGTGTAAATTGTAAATTAGCTTGATTATACACAGAAGCATTATACACAGAAGCATGCATTCTACATCAGGTTATTGTATATCATTATGTTCCCTAGACATGTGGGCAGTATCCAAAATCATTAAAACTCTACTTGTTCATTGCATGGTCATACCGTTAAACTTAATTACGTAGATACCAAAAAAATATTCATTTTTGCTTTTTGCTGGTATCAAAATCCGACCTTGTAATAAACTTAGGATAATATTTGCACCAGTGGTTTGCCTATGATATGTGTACAATCTGATAAAATTTCAGAAATCTGAATTAAAAAATAATCTGTACACAGTCAAAAGTGTTTTCAATGAGACCTTAAAATTCTTGTGATTATTTGGAATTAAGGGGCTACATTAGCCAAAAGCTATGCGTTGAACAATGTTAACATGGGTTTCCATATACTATAGACATATGGGGTATCCAGAAATGGGAGTTAAGTTTACTCAGGTCGGGTGGTACCTTTTTCTGAAATTTGAGTGTCTGGCTCAAGGACTAAAGGGTGAGCGAGCTGGGTATATTCCTGGCATTCCATGCAACTTTTTTTCTGGTATATTTAGCAGTATTTATACCTTAGAAATGGTGCTATAAGGAGAATTTCACTGGGCGTCACAGGTCCCTCGCCCAGAAATAGATTTTTCCTTTGTTCAAAATCCCTTTTCGGGATAAATCGCCCTGGCGTCACAAAACCGAAGGTTCAGAGGCGAAAAATCATACGAGAAAAATAGGTATTCCTCTTCGACTTCTAGGCAGATGCATACATGATGCGGATGATCAGAATACACTTCAAAGATCTGAATAATGTGTATGACAAATGATGATGATACCGATCATTCATACACAGCGCTATGATATCACAAATGCATGTAGCAGAGCCTTCCATGTTAGCTAATGGCTGAGCAGAAATCCTTCTCTTACATTCCCCCTTGGAGGAATAATAGTTTTTTCCTCCAAGCATTTCCCCCACCCCTTCTCTCAGAATACCAGCAACCCCCCCCCCCCCCACACACACACACACACACACACAACACACACCTAAAATACTTGAAATACAAATAGATTTTGATATGTTTTCTGACGCGTGACTAGCAGAGGGGGTGTTTTGAACAAGCTTTCACAGGATACAGAAAAAAAAATCTATTTTTGAGAACTAGTGACTGCATAAAAGGGGAATCACAATTGAACACAAATACTTTTTCGGGGACCTGAGTATGAATGAATATATATATATATATATATATATATATATATATATATATATATATGATATATATATAGTATATATATATATATTATATATATATTATTATATATATACATACATATACATATATATATATATATATATATATATATATATATATATATATATATATATAATATATATATATATATATATATAATATATATATATATATATATATATATATATACATACATACATACATACATACATACATACATACATACATACAGGCGGAGGGCCCGGGTTAGGTCCCCGGGTTACAACGGGTCCGGCTTACGACGTTCCGAGGTTATGGCGCTTTTTCTTAAATATTCATTGAAAAAATCTGCCCTGGGTTACGACGCCTGTTCCTGTTGTGTCAGTACCGGTTTTGTCATCACCCACTCCTTTCTAGGGTAGTTAGTAATCTTCCTTCTTTGTTCCCATTTATATACGGTAGGTGTGTGAAATGTAATGTGCTTATTGTGGTAATTGCTGGGGGGCTATGGCCGTTGGCAGTTCGTCTGCATCATAGTTAGCACTTTTTGTGCCCTCGGCCCCTTCTTTAGGGTAGCTGGTAATTTCCTTCTGCGGCTCCCATTGGTTCCACAGTTTGTAACCCGTCATTAAAGCACTATGTACCGCACAGTTGGTTCTCCACCTGCACAGTGTCGGCGCTAGGTGCTCCAGTGGTTACTCGTAGTGACTTCTCTCTCTCCTTCTGCTTATTCTTAACTTTTCCTGCTGCTTTTCTGGTTGACCTTAACGGGTTTCAATGTGGGCAATACCTGATTCCGTGTCTACTGTGAGTACTTCCTTCCCTCACTTGCTCATAAACTTCAGTCCAGGTTTAGTATTGGTAACGGGCGTTAGTTTGATCGCGTTTTGTGACCTCTTCGCTCTTTAATGGGTGTTTGCTCACCTATTGTAGTCGGCCAAGTCTTGTGTCATAGTCCCTGGTGAGTACGGGTTTCGCAGTCAAGTGAGACTAGTTCAAGGTTAGGTCATCGTCTTGGTTGGTACACGTTTGGCGCAACAGTGTGGGAGTGACTCGCAGGGGTGGGCGTTCATCGCCAAGGTATATTCGGCTCAGGTGTAATGAGGGTATGCGCAGTCGAGTGACGAACTCTTACAGGTTTTGCGGAATTGGACACAGTTGGCTCTTGTGAGGGGGTGGACTGCGGTCGGACAGGGGTCACGTCATCATGTCTGGGGGGAGTGGGGGTTGCGCAGTCGAGTACGACTTGCTCAGGAGTTTATCATCTTCTTGTTGGTATTTCGTTGCGCAATCGGATCGGTATGCTCAAATATGATGGGATCTTGTATGTCGTTTGGTATCAAGCAGCCAGGCGTAGTAGTTTCCAGGTTCTGGGTGTATGCTCTTGTTGTGGGGGCTCGGCTTTTCTCCTTTTTCCTGTTCTGGTCTGGCCGGACAGGATAGATACCTTTGAAGAGAGACTCGTATGCTAGTTGTGGGTTTTTGTTTCTCCGGCGAAGGAAGCGAGTATAACGGATTGTGGACTTCGTCATTTCTCTCTTTCCGCTTCAGGCTCCTGAGGAATCTCACAGTTAATTCAAGTAATGTTTGATACGTTGTATTCAACCAAACCAGCAGTCTCTCAAACATCAAGTAAGCTGATTTGGTTTCGGTGAGTCGGGCAGTTTTTGGGGAAGGACTTAGGCTAGCATCACTTTCTGTAGGTAGCTGGTAACTTCTCTGCCGGAGTCCGAGTTCCGTTTTACGAAGTCAGTTGAGGCTTTTCTCTATTGGGTTCCTTCATTGATTCGTGTAGGGGTTACGGATCATGAGGCTTGTATTTGGAAGACACCTTTCACAGCCAGTGGGAAGCCTTGTCCCACTCTGTGTGGATGTGGTGAGAGTTGATGGGTGTTTCTCAGAGCCTGGACTGTTTGATAACCTCTTCACTTTGGTTTCGAGGGGGTTTTGCATAAACCAAGAACTAACATTTCTGATGGTTTATACTATGTTCTTGTCAAGGAGAAGAGGGACTTCTTGTTGAATCATTGCCTCAGTGCTATCTGGACATTCATAAGAAGGGGTTCTTAGTCAATCCAAGGGCGCAAAGTATCGCGGAGGGCTACCCTATGGCTTCCGGAGGAATGTTTCGGTGTCAGCGATCGTGTAGATGGTTATTTGAGAGTCGGTGTGGTTTTTCACAACACCATACCTTAGGGAATTTCAGTTTCTTCAGAGAGGTTACTCGCGGGGTCCTGTCATTGCGGTAACTCAGTTTTATAGTTGGCTTGGTAGAGTTTTAGGGTGTTAGAAGTTTGGGGAGGCAGTGATAGTCTAAATGAACTCTAGTGTTTCTGTTGGTCAAGGCTTAAACTGTGTATGTTCCTTTAGGCCCTTGAGGTTAGGCAGATCCCGATGGTCATGTTGGAATAACTACAACTACTTCAGCACAAGTCATCTACATCAGTGAGCAGTAGAGAACTGAAGGTCCTGCACACTCAACTTCTCCTCCATACATGAGAGGTATAGAATACCATATGGGAGGTTCTTCAGACTCAGTCGGTACCTTGGACTTGACACCGACGGTATGGTACTTCCTCTGCAAGCATCCTCACCTACTGAGCTGGACAACCAGGTGAGGAGATTTGTTTTTACCTCCTTGAATAAGAAGTATAGCTTATCACATGGAAGGTACTTCTGACTCAGACAGTACCTTAGACTCAACACTGATGTTGAAGTACTTTCTTTACAAACTTCCTCACCTCTGAGTTAGATAATTACCTGAGGATACATGCTTTTATACATGGTAGGTTGTTTATGAGTTACCTGCATATGTTCCATGGACAGGTTGGGCTGAATTAGATTGATCCCACCTCCGAGTAAATGTTGTTAATCGGGCTAATTCAGGTGTTCAGAGAGTGTATTGCAATATGAAGTTTTCATAATAAAACTAATATTGTAATACTTACCTGAACACCTGAATGATTCCCACCCTCCTCCCCACTTCAATTTGATATGGCAGCATTGCCAATGGTAACATAGATTTTACCTGTAGCGTTTGTAACACTGACAGTTAAAATTACCCACTTAGTGGGTAAATAGGTGGGGATATAGTTTGGGCTGGTCAGTGACCAGGGCTAATTCAGGTGTTCAGTTAAGTATTACAATATTAGTTTTTTATGAAAACTTCATTTTAATAAAAAATACTGGCTTTGAAAGAACATATTTTACTTTTATTTTTACGCTGATAAAAGATAAATACTTAAAACATACCTAACAGAGGCGCCATAATCGTGCTTTCGGCGCCAATAACCAGTAACAGTGCCATTATGTCACCATAAATCACCAAGTTTCAGTCAATGGCGGTTTTTACTTATTGGGAGCCCCTCAGGAACGTAACCCCTGCCGAAACCGGCACTGCCTGTAAGTATATATGTTTCCATTCATAAAAGCACTGAATGACCTCATGGGTACCAGTGCTAATATTCCATTCCATTCCAATCCTTTGGCCAGCCCTTTGTGAGCTGGATAAGAACAGAAAGAGAGAGAGAGAGAGAGAGAGAGAGAGAGAGAGAGAGAGAGAGAGAGAGAGAGAGAGAGAGAGCCAGCCTTAATGCAGCAGTACATACGTGTATTTGTAGGCCATGGCTTACACCTTTGTTTACATAGTAAAACTCAATAATTTACTATATTGAATTAAAGTTACTGTAATGAATACTATTCTAAGAATTAAAGTTACTGTAATGAAAATCCTATTCTAAGTACACAAAACTTTGGACAATTCATATGTAAGCTACTTTTTTTTCCAAATTGAACTAGTCCACCTAATTTATTTCATCAGTGGAGTTATACATCAGAGGTGTAGGAGAGTGAGATGGGAGGACTTGATAGTAGAGTTGGACAGTTTAACCCCTTCTTTACCGGGTGGGTGAGCGAAATGTAACATTGCGTTCGCTGCCGAACTGAATCTCTCGGTAGTGACTCCAGTTTGGAGGGGTGCCGATCGTAAAAATATTTGCCAAAAATACACTAATCAAGACAGGCTAATGAAATTATCAGGTATTATTAGCACTATAATAATGCATATTCTCTGTTAGTTTTATCATCCTACAGGGAAAATAAATGATTTTATGAAAAAAAATGTGAAACTCAGTGTCCCTTGTACAAGGGACACTGGTGGTCGGTGAGAAAACTACAGTCTTGAATAGAAATTCGGTCTTACAGAATGTTGGTATATCGCACCTGGAACATGCACATAAAGTATTATCAAAATAGAACAGTAAATAAGCACGTAATAACAAAAAAAAGGAGCAAAAACTAAAGCGAAAGCCCCGCCAATAAATATGGAAATCGCAAATTTTATAGTATATCTTTCAAAATTGGTCGATGTCATTTTCTACGTTTTCTAAGATCAGTTTTCATCACAGAAAACAACATTAGGGGTATCAGGGGTATCTAAACTAATTTTTCAAGTTTCTTGTCCTCAGAAAAAATCGCTTTTTCGTTTTTTCTCTGGTTTGGTTTTTTATATATAAAGTTACTATAAGGCTTTTTTTTACCTTCATTTATCTGGTGTTCATATCTTTTATTTGTAAAATGTAATAAGTGAATAAATAATAAATGCAGTAAATGATGATACAACTGGTTTTATACTTGGGTAGAAGTTATTACATGTTTACGCTTGTCTGGTTTTGTGATTTTTTGTTGAGACGCAGTTCATCTGTCACCTACACACTACTATAAGCAGTAATAATATTTTTTTGGGTTCATCATACTGTCTGGCATCGTGTCATAACTGTTTATTTTGCTCCAAACTCTTCAAACCGAAATTACAGAATGATTGGAAGTCCCTATCTGAAAAGAGGAGTTTTGGTGATACTATGCGTACCACCTTTATGCACCCGGTGCGGTGTAGTAGACTTGAATGGTGGTACCCACCTACCTCCAAAACAAACTCTCGGTAATGAAGAGGTTAAAATATCGGTTGCTGAGATGATGGTGACACACAACACGATAGTAGAATTAGCTGACTGGCAGGTAGGATCTACAAGCAAACATGCAAATTTGCACTGGAGGAAAGTGCAGTTTAGTTGAAATTTCTGAATGTTTAGGCACCAGATGCAAAGAAGTTTACTTCATAAGAAATGGTTTTGTGATGGGACAAATCGATTTTCTACAATACATTTCTTTTTCATACAGCCCATTCTTGTACTTAAAAAAAATTACTTCCTTTTCCAACCCTTTTACTCACAGTTGGTTACCAAGACAATGCAGAGTAAGTCCTATAAACTGTTGTGGACTTGTGGATCCAAGGAATTATGCAGAAGCTACCACTGAGGTTTTGCCTTCAAACAGAAAACTGTAGTGTAGTACATTTGAATACATGAATGTAGCCTATGTAAATACTGAGGTGGTTTGAGATTATTGAGTTTATAATAGAAAAAATGAGATTTCATCGTCCTTGAAAGTCATAGATAATGTATCACACATTCATTTATAGAAGTATATTTCACTTCTGCATAGGAGTAAGGGAAAGGAGTCGAGGGGGACGACGGAGAAAGTGAGTAGATGAGAGGAGAGATGAAGGATGAGCAGAAAGGTTGAAGAGACAGAGGAAGAAGGAAACGAGAATTGAGAGGATAGGAATAGAGAGGTGCGACAAGAAGAGAAAGAGGAGATGAGAGGAGATTCGAGAGATGGCCCCAAAAGAGGGAGAGTTGAGAGAAGAATAAAAAAGTGGAAAGGAGGTGGACGGAAAGGGAGGAGGAGAGAGAATGGGAAGACCAGGACGTTGAGAAAAGTACCATAAAAGCAATTGATGTAACACTGAAACATTTTTTGAAAGTTATTTTACATCTTGGTTATATGTATTAACAGTGATATAAATTTAAATATCTTTCTCTATAATTTTTACTTTTTACAAATTAAGTTTGAACCTATTCATCCTGCTGTATGTCATTTGTTTTATTTAGTGGTTTTAAGGAATTTAAATGTTAGTAAACTTGCACTTTTTTTTTTTCTTCCAGAGCTGGAACATTGGTGCTATTCTTGAATATGGAGCAGAAAGAAAGATATCACAAAATAGTTCGTTGTCAGCTAGCCTAGGTCTAGGTGTTCCCACTGGTGTACAGCTTAAAATTAAGTAAGTTTGTTTTGTAATTCTGTTATGTTAATTTGGTGTACATGAATGAAACAGCAGATTTAAGTTTAAGAAACCAGTACCTTGAAATGTCTCTGGAAATGTGTCATGAATATTGTACTGAACTGCTATAGTCAGCGCCATAAAATGCATTAGTAATTGAGATGCATGCAGTAGGAAAGGCATAATAGCTGCTGTGGCAAGAATGGACATGTTGATTGTGCAATGTTCACCATTCTTTGTTCTTTTCAATGGTATGTCATATATGACCTCATTTAATTTTCATGGGAAATTTTGTGGTCAACATGGTGACTTTTCCTAATTTTCATACTCTACATTAGTGTTAAAAAATGCACAGTAGGAAAGGCATTAATTTTAATTTACCAGTGTCCCTAAATGGGAAGTAGACAGCCTATAGATAAAGAGTGGAGAGATAGGACCGACAAGTGATGGTCACATTCATGTAAGTCGCCATTATTATGCGATGATTCTCAGAAATGGCAGCACCATTGACTGCAGATACCAGCAGCAGTAAAGTCACTTCTGGCACCCAGTGCTGGGTCATCAACTGTGTTCCATACAGAAACAGGATCACAAAAGAACAGGGGCTCTTATTTCACAAGATGTAACATTTTTTTTATTCATGAAAATTTTGATAACTGTCTTGAAACAACCTCAAATTTAGATCACAGTCAACTTGCAGTCAACTGCACGCCTGGTTTTCAGCTAATAAAATGAATGTAGTAATAAACTTTTTAGTAAAGCCTATTTGACGTTAAATTCACGTAGCCTAATAAATAAATGAGCATGTAGGTGGGTTACCTTCAGTCCATATGTTATAACCAGGTTAAGCCTGTGAATTTTCCCTACTATGTACTAGTACTACAATGTAGGCAGTCCCTAGTTATCAGCAGACTCTGTTAATGGCAATTAGGTTTTATGATGTTTGTCTAGAGCCATAAAGTCAACGATTTGTGGCGCCATAACGGCTGAGTTTTGGTTATTGGCTCCATAAAGTGCCAACAATAGAGTTATGGTGTCATAACAGAGGCACCATTAACTGAAACTCGGCGCCATAAATCTCCGAGTTCTGGTTAATGGCTGTTTTTTGCTATCGGCAAAAAAAAACCACCCCAAAAACCGATAACCAGGGACTGATTACCTGCACATAGGATCATGAGTCGTAGCCCTTGGCCTGCTGCATTTTTGTTTTAATAAAGTTTTATACATAATGTTATTTATCATGTTATCAATAAGTTCTCAAACCTTCTGGTATGCACAGGACTGTGCTGTCAGTGGATACCTGTCCCACTGAATTTGATTTGCCAAAGCACAGCATTCTTCAATTTTACCTTTATCATTTTTACCCTAAGGAATACTTCAAATTCTTACTACATTATAGCTTTAAAAGGAAAATTTATCAACTAGCTAGTCTACCAGGTTGATTATCAAATAACCAAAGGTAGCTTACCATAGCCTAACCTATCTTAGCAAAGGTAGCCTACCTTGGTGTAACCTTCAGGAATACTGATTTTTTATATATGTCCCTCTCCACAGACTGTGAAATACAGATCAAATCTTGGCTAGCTCTAAAAGTCTTAAGCTATTCTTGCAGACTAGCTTAACTAGACTGTACAATGTAAATAAGTATGTTGAATTTCAGGTCAGTATGATTGTGACATATTACCCCTCTTACACCGATTGGACGTATTAAACGTCGAGATAAATTGTCTCCCATGTGCCGATTGGACGTATTAAACGTCGACATAAAAAGTTTTTTTAAGAATTCGTGGAAAAATGCTTATAGGCCTACTAGCCAAAAACTTTTGAATCACGTGCCTTGGGGGATGCTGGGAGCTCTCAGATCAAGGCGTTGTTTTGTTTACAATCGTTACGCAGGTGCACAAGCACGAATTTCTTTCTTATCGCACTAAAAAGTATCAGTGACACATCTCAGAAATTATTTTGTCACTTTCACATAATTTTTGCACCATTTTAAATTAGCCGTTACATGGAGTATTATATATAAAAATGTGCGCAATTTTATGTAGAATACAGCTAAAAAATACTCATGATTGTAGCTTTTATCAGTTTTGAAATATTTTCAAATAAATAACGATAAGTGCCAAAATTTCAACCTTCAGTCAACTTTGACTCTACTGAAATGGTCGAAAAAACGCAATTGTAAGCTAAAACTCTTATATTCTAGTATATTCAATCATGTACCTTCATTTTGCAACAAATTGGATGTCTCTAGCACAATATTTCGATTTATGGTGAATTTATGAAAAAAACTTTTTCCTTACGTCCGCGCGGTAACTCTTCCGATAAATTTTTTTGTGCGATTGTCGTAATGTTTGCACCATTCTAAATTTGCCATTACATAAAGTTTTATATATGGAAATGTGCGCAATTTCATGCACAATACAGTTAAAAACAACCCATGGTTGTAGCTTTTATCAGTTTCGAAATATTTTCATATGAATAACGATAAGTGCCAAATTTCCACCTTCGGTCAAATTTGACTCTACGGAAATGGTCGAAAAACACAATTGTAAGCTAAAACTCTTATATTCTAGTAATATTCAATCATTTACCTTCATTTTGCAACAAATTGGGAGTCTCTAGCACAATATTTTGATTTATGGTGAATTTATGAAAAAAAGAAACATTTTCCTTACGTCCGCGCGGTAACTTCTGAAAAAAATCAGAAATGTGCGCAATTTCATGTAGAATACAATTAAAATTGATTGAAGGTTGTAGCTTTTCTCATTTTCGAAATATTTGCATATAAATCACGATAAATAGAAAAAAAACCACGTTTGGTCAACTTTGACTCTACCCCAATAGTCAAAAAATGCAATTGTAAGCTAAAACTCTTACATTCTAGTAATATTCAGTCATTTATCTTCATTTTGAAGCAAATTCGAAGTCTCTAGCACAATATTTAGATTTATGGTGAATTTAAAAAAAAAAACTTTCCTTCCCTCCGCGCGCGGATTCTCCGTCGCAAATCTTCGAAATGCGTACATCGCATTATCGTTATATTTGCTCTGTTTCATATTAGGCATTTCATAGAGTTTTATATATGAAAATGTGCGCAATTTCATGTAGAATACAACAAAAAATAATTGAAGGTTGTAGCTTTTCTCGTTTTTGAAATATTTGCATATAAAAAAAAAAAAAAAAAATATTTTAAAAAAATTGTACATTCGGTCAACTTTAACTCGTCCGAAATGGTCGAAAACTGCAATTGTAAGCTAAAACTCTTACAGTATAGTAATATTCAATCATTTATCTTCATTTTGAAACAAATTGGAAGTCTCTAGAACAATTTTAGATTTATGGTGAATTTTTGAAAAAAACAATTTTTTACGTCCGCGCGTTACGAATTCATGCATCATTTTGTGATAATATTTTCTCTGTGTTGCTTTGATCGTTTTACAATGTGTTATATACCAAAATGATTGCAATTTAGTGTACAATACAACGACAAAAAAAATTAACTTGTTAGCTTTAACCATTTTACTCACAGCGCGCTTTGAATACAATTATATATGAAATTTTGTTTTTGCGCTATCATATATCGCATTATTTATATATGATAATGATATTTTTTTTCATTTCTGATGGTTGCATACTAAACTTGAGGCAATGACAAAAAAAAGAGCCAAAAATGAACTCTTAATCTTGAAAACTAAGCACGCTGTGATTTTTTGAAAAATATATTTTTTCCGCTTTGGCGCTCACTCCGAGACCGCCTCAGCATACGGGAGACGATTTTTTTATACCCCTTCGGCGTAAGAGGATTACATAGCTGTATATATGTACATACCTCCTAATAATAAAGGGATTTTGACGTAGGAAAAATCTATTTCTGGGTGATTGGCTCGTGTCGCCCTATGAAAGTATCCTTAATATCATTCTTTCTAGGCAAAATTAATCTAAATTACCAGAGAAAAAACAAAAACAAAATTAAGAAAATGTCAGTAAAACTGACTCGCTCACTCTATAAAAGAATTGTCGGTATGAGAATATAGGTGAGTGGGATCACTACCACGAGTCATTCACCATTTAGACCTTCCAAACATAAAATCCCCACCAGAGAGAGCTGATACGAAAGGGTGATGCGGCCGCTACTACTACTACTACTGACGCCACGGACAGCAGCGCCCCTAGCGGTCATCCTTAATCTATGAACATCTTGTCCTGCAGGGTGGGTAAAAGAAGACAGGGTGGGTTTCATAGGGCGACACGAGCCAATCACCCAGAAATAGATTTTTCCTACGTCAAAATCCCTTTTCTGGGCTCAGCTCGTGTCGGCCTATGAAAGTGTACCAGAGAAACAGACAAGATGGGAATAAGGACAAATGAAACCCAGTTGTAAAAAAAAGAGATATATAATATAAGTGAATCAGGGACATTACAGTATACAAACTAAAGTACTTAAAGCTAACTTATCCTAATACAATGACATGATCAAAGAAAGCAATCAATTATAAAGTTACTTAAAATTAACTTATATTAGACATAGTAATACATAGTAATGTAATGGCAAAATAACAAAGAATGATTCACTTAATTAAGATATTTACATAATATACAAACACATTGTGTTCTACCCTAGCATAAAAATAAGGGTAGAAACACTGAAGTACATTATATGTACATAGCGTGGATGTCCCTAGCAAAAAAATAAGGGACAATCCACCAATATGATTCTAGCGGCTAAGGCTAGAGTATCCGAGTAGCATGGCAATAGGGTGAGGCATGTTGGACGAGGTAGGTAGAAAGGAGACCTGGATCTATACTACAACTACTATACAGTAATCAGGAGAAACAATGTTTTCCTGCTGCTACTGCAGAAAATTTTGCAAAAGATTCCAAGGACTTTAGGTAATGACGTTTAAAGACTGTCGGTGATTTCCATCCAGTATACTTTTTAAGATCCTCAAAGTTCATATGTTGGAAGTAATTAATTGAGGTGGCTACTCCTCTGATGTCATGTGCTTTTGGAAATGAATCAGGATTGGCTTGTTTAATGAAGTAAAGGATCTGTTGTCTGATTCCTTTTACTGATAAAGTACCACCTTTTTCTCTCATAAAGAGAGAACCTGAGGATCTTGAGGATGTACGAGATAGAAGGCTCTTAAAGTTGATACTGGGCAGAGAGAAGGATCTTGCGGAAGTGGGATGACTTTCCAAGGAGCCCACCTTGCAAGGGGATCCTCATTTTTAGCCCAAAACCAAAAGCTACGATCCGGGGCAAGTAGAACTTCTCCTGAGGGGAGGAATTCCACATGACCCGCATCTCTGGATAGAGCCGACAGTTCTGAAATTCTGGCTCCTGAAGCCAGGCTTAATAAGAATAACGTCTTTCTAAGAAGCATTATGAATGTGCAAGACGAGTTGTCAGTATCTGAGGCTAAGTTTGAGACCATCATTTAAGAACCATGAAACTGCAGTAGGCCTTTTGAGAAGGTCTAAGTCTAGCACAGGCTTTGGGAATGGACGTAAAGTAAGATTCTGTTAGGTCTATCTGGAAACCCAACTGCAAGATTTTCTTCAAAGCCGATTTATGAGTAGTAATAATGCTAGCTGCTAAGCCTTTTTCAAACAAGGACCTGAAAAAGGATATAGCTAAGTTAACTGTCATGGTGTAGTGTTTGATTCTTTCAGGAAGGATGCTAATTTCTTAACAGCTGAGTCATATTTGTCTAATAGTTGACTCTCTTTTATCTGATTCTAGGAAGAGGATGTTTTGTGGAATCAATGTTAGCATCTTTGTTAGCCGCAAACTTCATGAAGTCCATAAAGTTAGGGTCTGAAGAATTCCTGAGGAAGCGAACACAGTTCCTCATTTGTACTGATTGCAACAGCTTGGGATTGGGAATCCGTTGAGGTCGGAGACCCAATTCCAGAAGCAGGGGATACCAGTTGCTTTTTTTGGCCAGTCTGGAGCAATCAGAGCTACTAGTCCCTTGAAAGTCCTCAGCTTGCTCAAGACTTTCAAAAGAAGATTCACTGGAGGAAAAACATAAATTTTCCTCCATTGATTCCAATCTAACGACAGGGCGTCCGTGGCATAAGCCAGAGGGTCCAGGTTGGGGGCCACATAGCAAGGGAGCTTGTGGTTCGCTTGTGAGGCGAAGAGATTTACTTTGGAGGACCTGGGACTCTCCGGCATATCCACTGGAATGACCCGTCCGTCCAGGGACCATATTCTGATTCCCAGAGGGACTGACCGGGACAAAGCGTCTGCTATCACATTTCTTACCCCCGCCAGGTGAGTGGCGGACAGATGCCATCTGTGCTTGTCTGCTAGCGCAAAGATAGCCATCATGACATGATTTACCGTGTTTGGATTTGGACCCTCCTCTGTTGATGCAATGTACTACCACTGCACTGTCCAAAACTAGTCTTAGATGGAGACTTCTTCGGGGAAGGAGTCTCTTCCAAGGGTAAGAAATACTGCCATTGCTTCCAGGACGTTTATGTGAAGCTGGCGGGGAACTGAGCTGACCAAGTTCCCTGAACTTGCTTGAATTAGAAATATCCCCCCCATCCGAACAGGGAGGCATCCGTGTGAATGGTTTAACACTGGAAGGGATATTGAAGGGGTACTAATTTGGCAAGGTTCTTCACTTTTGTCCATGGACGTAGCTGATTGCGAAGGATCTGTGGAATTATTGACAACTTTGTCTCGAGATTTGGCGTTTGCTCTCGATCGCCAAACTCGATTTATATCTTTCAGCCTTGCTTCAGGAGGATGTCTGTCACTTGAGCCAAAAACTGAAGGGAACCTAGGATTCTTTCCTGGTTTCTCCTTGATGTTTGTTTGCATTTGAGAAATTCTTTCACAGACTTGGCTATTTCTTTCCTTTTGGCCACCGGAATTGACAGATTGTGGGAAGACAAATCCCATTGGATTCCTAGCCACTGAAAACGAGACTCTGGAGTAAGTCTGGATTTCGTTTTGTTTATGTGGAACCCCACCGATGTTCCAGAAATTGAACTACCTTTATTGTGGCTTTGAGACATGCCCAGGTCAACCAATCGTCGAGGGTATGCTGCTACCATTATCCCTTGAGTTCTCACTGTTTGAACTACCACTTCTGCTATTTTTCGTGAATACCCTGGGGGCTACATTCACCGACGAAGGGCATCACTTTGAATGAGAAACCTCTGATTTCCTAGTTTGAAGCCTAGGAATGAACGAAGTGCCTGGCTATAGGGATATGATAGTATGCGTCTGTAAGATCGATGGAGGATGTGACGGCCCCACGGGGAAGTAAGGTCCGTACCTGCGAGATGGTGAGCATTTTGAACTTGTCGCAACGAATGAAAGAGTTTAGCTTTGACAAGTCTAAGATTACCCTTCTTCTTTTTGTTGAGCCTTTCTTTGGCACGCTGAATAAGCGACCTTGAAATTTTAGATGCTTGACTCTCGCAATAGCTTCTTTCTGAAGGAGTTCCTCCGCATAATCTGTCAATTCCTTTGATGGTTCCTGATAGAATGATTTGATTGGAGGGGGATCTTTGATCCAACTCCAACCCAATCCTTTGGACACGATGCTCTGTGCCATTTGCTGAACCCCCACCACCTGTGACGGAAGAGGAAAAACAGCCTCCCTCCTACCTGGGGAGCCTCACTGTTGTTGGGCGGGTTGACCTCCGCGCCCTCCTCTGAATGTCTTCCTCTTGCAGCTCTCCCTGTGCCACGCTGGCTGAAAGTGGGCCCCTCGCCCTGCTACCCCTAGAGAACCTATTAAAGGCTGGGTAGGCCTGGCTTTCGTACATAGAGTTGAAGGCCAGCGAGACTGCGTAGGAGGTTGACGGTTGAGACTGAGGAGACAACAGGTGGATGGGTTGAGCCTGTTTTGAAGTAGACGGCTGTCCTGTTGAGTAACTGGGAGACGGCCTGAACAAACTGTTGTTTGCTGCTGTTGCTGCTGTTGCTCTGGTAAGGCTGGAACCTTCTTCCTGTCTTCTTAAGCTTCTTACCAGCAGCAGGGGCGGTCTCTTGCTTCCTCTTGGAAGAGATGCCCCACCTAGCCCTAAGGCTCTGGTTGAGGCCTAGCAGCCTCGTGGTGCACCTCGTTCACAGAGGACTCTGGGAAGAGGTCCGCACCCCACATGCTGGAAGCCAGGAGTCTATTAGGCTCGTGCCTAATAGTGGCTCCTGCAGAACGTGCTTTCGCAGTTCCTCCTAGCTTGGAAGAAGTCGAAAGCATCAGCTTGTACTGTCTGGAGCTGAGATTTGGCCAGAATCTTGAATAGCGGTTCTGTGCCATAAGACAGGGCAGCCATTTCTGTGATGATTAGGGAGTTAAGGGACCTCCCAAATCTAGTTCGAGCATCGAACTCAGCCTGATCAGGGTATCAGGCAGCCTTGGAAGCTTCTCGCCAAACTGGTCCATTGCGCAGTCTGGCTTAAGCTTACCAACTCGAGAACGTGGCAGGAGAGTTCTCCCACAATTCTCCAAAGGCTGGGAAGAGCAGAGAAGTAGACTCCGCTTCCCTCAGCTGTGGCATGGGCTCATCCTTGAGGACTCCTGAAGAGTCGCTTCCACTATTTTGGTAGCGAACGGAAGAGAAGCCTCCTCCTCCGTCGCGAAAATAGTGAAAGGACTCTTGAAAGCTTGGAGCTTAGTGTGGTACACTCCCAATCCTCTAGGCAGTGAACCCATTCCCGCTGTGCTTTGCTCCCTACATATCAGCACGTTCTCTCGGGAAATCTTGTCCTCTCTAGTGAGGAGCAGCCACGGTCAGCCTAGCATACCCAATGAAAGGCTGAGTCAATCCAGGAGGATAGGAACTCGAAGTCCTCAATTCTTCGAGTTCCACACTCCGGGACAGAGATCATGCCGTCCTTGAATGGAGCATAAGCGGCCACTCTCCATGGGTTTATCCATGGAGAAGGCTGGTAGGGACTCGTAGGGAGGTAACTGCAGAATGCCAGTACCTGCTACGGGGGAGCTTGGCTGAGGAACCTGAGAAATCCAGCAAAACGGTCCTCTTGCTCTCTAACTGTTAGAGAGATCCTGAATGGATTGGCCAGACTGATTGATGGTGTGTTTGACAGCTGCGCAAACATCGTTTCAAACCTAGACCCGAGGGCAGACATCCTCGAGCCAACCATCTCTCCCACTTGCTGCATCACCACTGCCGAGAAGGTGGTGGGATCAAAGGAGCTTGTCCCGCCACCCCAACCGGTAGTTACCGGAGTGGATGCGGTGGATGCCGGAGAAGGCGTTGGCTCGGCTGGAGCGCGAGCCTTCTCCTTAGAAGCCTTGCTTCTAGAGCTCTTAGAGTACGAAGAGCTCGGCTTTTGCCTTCACCGCGTTAGCGTAGGAAGTCGTAGACTTCTTAGCTGAAGAAGACGACGACTTCTTAGAAGTCGTCTTATGGAGGGTCTTCTGTTCTCTTCTGTCCCTTCACCTTCGGGGTACAGAAAGAGCGGGAGAGCGGGCAGGGATCTCAGATCCCGTAAAGCCTTGGAAAGAAGCAGTAGAAAGGACAGGAGAAGAAGATCCAGGAGCGCCCAAGGAAAGACCTTGGCGCCCGACACACCTACCTCACCAACAAACTCCTCTGCCCCTATCGCCATAGGCTCGATGTTCAGGTCCAGGTTAGCCACATCTGTGACCCGGCTCCTGCGTGAGACGGACCCGAACGCCTGCTGCACCTCCTGCTGTATCGAAGCTATGAGAGGGGCTGCCGAGATGGGGTCAACATAGCCGTCGACTTGCCACCGGGGAAGATCTGAACGGCCAGCTTCTTGTCGAGAATGTACGGCTGGCCCTTGGCGGCGTTCTTCCCGAAGCCGCCCACCCAAGCCTTCAGGGTTGCCAAGGCGACTTCCTTCACGGCGGCAGCCTGAAAGAGAAGGCGAAATGAAGCTTCTAGCGGCGGAGACAGGGTTGAACAAAGCTTAAAACTAAGTGTTATTAGTGGATACGACCAAGAAAGTCTAAGAGTAGACTTACCCCCACCCAACAGCTGACTAACAAGGTCGTAGCAGATGGTGCAAGCTTCTGGGTGCCAGACGATCAGACCATTGTGGGTGGTGGCACACGGGGCGTGAGTCCTACACTCCTCATGGGCGCAGGGGTCGTAGAGAGTCGCGTTGCAACCCCAGGACCTGACAGTCTGTAGCCTGTAAGTGGAGAGATACATAGTATCAGGTGCACACTTACAGCCTAACAATTGCTCCGCTGCATGCCGGAGCGTGAAAGTTAGATTAAACCAGAGCCCCGCCATAATACGTGTGGTAACTAGGCGGTTGGAGTTGTCTAAGGCTACGCCGGAGACAGGAGAAAGATTCCAACCAGGTGTGGTGGGGAGCCATGAAACCACGACGGAGAACGACGGAGATGGTACACATAAATAAATTAAAACTAAAATTCACCGTAAAATTAGGGTATATCCTTATATATATATATATAACGAAGTATAAATTTTTCCCGTCTACTAGAAGAGTGCCCGGGTAAGGAGCGAGCTCTCCTCCGGTAGCGGAAAAAAGGATATAGTAGGCAAGCGACAGACCACTAGTAATGTCCACCCGCCCGCTGGCGGAGCCAGACGAAACTATAACCAAAGGGCCCCCCGGCTTCATCGGAGGCTCCGTTTATTACAGTAGGGGAAGGGTGGGACTGAGCAATAGGTGGGGGGTGTGCCCGGCGTCACACGGCGGAGAGAGAGAGGGGGGATGGTGGCCTCCCCTCCCCGTCCCTACAGCTACCCGCTCGGTGACCCGGTACCCGAGACAAGTGGTCGCCCTGTACCCCAGCTGGGAGGGAGCTCCTGGCCTCCTCAGAGAGAGAGGGAGGAAGGCTACTGTGGTTGTCATGGCAACCAAGGAGTCCCCCAGACCCCACCCTCCCTATAACCTGGTAGGGAGGGAAGGGGAAGGGTAAGGTGCTATGGGAACAACGTGATCGCAGGTGGCCTAAGCCGCGATAGCAACACAACCATGGAGGGGCCACGTGAACCAGACTGTACCAACACATGGTACATGCACCTAGGCTAGCCTAACACCCCTAAATAACACTGATAATACATCGTAAAGGGGGAAAAGACACTTTTAGTAAAAGAGAAAGAAACCCAGGAGGAGGCAGCTGTTCCGAAGAACAGTTGACTACTCGGAGCCAGCGGTAAGCCGATGAAGAGCAAGAGCCGGCAGAAACACGGTATAGCCCATAAATACCAACTAAGAGAAATGGTAAAAGGGCTGTCCTAGCTATAAAACGATGTAATAAACGATGAACGTAAAATTAGTAAGCCCATAAGTATAAGATGTCCAGTATGGGAGACCGGGAAATCTTAACACGAGGCGGCATGCCGCCGCCACGAGTCAACCGGGAGACCGTATATGACCTATTAAGAAGGAAATACTGGTCCCTGGAAGACTAAAAAACAATAAAATACTACTTATGAGGCACTTACTTAGCCGATGCGATAGCTGCACGTTCCATCGTAATGACGAGGTAAAATTACTGAAAACACAACACGATAGAAAAAAGCACTCAAGCGCTGCAAACCTAATGATTAAGGATGACCGCTAGGGGCGCTGCTGTCCGTGGCGTCAGTAGTAGTAGTAGTAGCGGCCGCATCACCCTTTCGTATCAGCTCTCTCTGGTGGGGATTTTATGTTGGAAGGTCTAAATGGTGAATGACTCGTGGTAGTGATCCCACTCGCCTATATTCTCATACCGACACTTCTTTTATAGAGTGAGCGAGTCAGTTTTACTGACATTTTCTTAATTTTGTTTTTCTCTGGTAATTTTAGATTAATTTTGCCTAGAAAGAATATATTAAGGATACTTTCATAGGCCGACACGAGCTGAGCCCAGAATTGCACTTAAAGCAATATGTGCAGTCTGTGCATCAGATAGCCATACACAAATTGGAACTGTAACCACCCAAAATGTATTAATTGTGGTCTACCCCATCACGCAAAATCTAAAGAACACTCATTTTACCAATACAACACAGAACTTCAGTTGTTAATAAATAGGAAAGGAATGTCAGTCCTTGGAAGCCAGACTCGAGCTAAAAGTAAGAGTAGTTAATAATCCATCCAAAACCCCACCTTTTCAAATGTAACCAAAATCAAGACATCAGTCAGCACAATAACAAACAAGATAATATAAACCTAGAAACTAATTCTTATGCCAGTAGTACTAAAACCCAAAATAAGAGTGATATTATACCCACCAATACCACTACTAACATGGAAGATTCAGATATCCATGAAAAAGAATGCCAATGGAAGAGGAATCAAATAATAACAGTAATAACTGAACTGACAAGAAAAGAATACTGGAACGAACCCCACTTAAGGGGAAAAAATTGAATATTGATAATCACAATCAATTTAAAGAAACACCAGCTACAGCCTCACCACAAGTGGAATTACACAATTACCCTCATCCCAGTCAACAGCCAACATCTGGACAGTAAAGAATCAATTAATCACTCTTTACAATTCCCAACAGACACTATTGAAAATCATGCCATTAAACCAAACCAAAATATAATCATCACTCCTCAACCATCCACAAGACCCAAATATGCCAATAATAACAATAAAGTAAATAACCCCTCAAACCAACATTCCTTATCACCACAGAAAAGGACCAATAGAATTACAAAACCAGAAATTTCTAAAGCTAGAAGATCAAATACTTCTAAACCAATGACTAACATCACCAAACATGACTAATGATAAAACTCTCATTACTGGGAAGATCAAGAGTTTGAGATGAGATTCATCACTGGAAGATAACATTAAAGAAGAATAATCCAAACAAGGATGAAGAAAAGAGTTAAAACACTTAGATGTAATATACTAATCAGCCTGAAACATCCCAATACATTTCTGCAAGAGACCAAGTTTCTTTTTTGAAACAGAGAAATTAATTATTAATTATAAAACTGTACCATTTTAAATGTAAATCATGTGAAAAGACAAAAGTGTTGTGGATTGACTGTTTAAGGTTGCACATATATATATTCTGTGATGAAAATGCAAATATATATTTATATGTTTATTATACTTCAGGTTGCACAGAGCATCACAGACTTATGGAACAACAGTGATATTATGTGAAGAAATAATGCCTGCCCCAATAATTTATGGTACTGTTGTTCCCCTTGTAAGCTGGTTAGCAATACATAAACTTATTGTCCAGCCTTATCTCCGTCGTCAGAAGCAGCAAGAATTAATGAAACAAAGGGAAGCCAACAAGAGCAGGTAGGACATTTATTTTTATATGGTGACCTAGGTTTTTAATGATATTGGTCATGGCTATGTTGCAATATATTTCAGTTATACATATTGATTCATTTTAAAGTAGATAAAATTGCTATGTGTTGGCTTCAGAGTATTTGTAATGAGTCTCACTTTGGTCTTAGTATTCATTATTTTATCCATTAGTATCTTGGCTACTTGAAAATGTTGTAGTTTGCTTTTTGTTTGTCAGAGTGTAATTTTTTAATTTCCAGATTACTAGAAAAGCGTCGGGAAGCTATGGCAGCTGTTGATTTAATGCGTGAAACAGTTCGACGAATTGTAGAACAAGAAGAAGCACGAAAAGGATTAGTTATTTTACAGTAAGTTTAATTGTCATTATCAACCATATAAGGGTAAATAATCTTCAGAGTTAAAGATTCTAATTATTTATAATGTATACTGTTTTATTTATATATAATACCAAGAAGTATTTTGATACGTAATACTCGATAAATTTTATTTTAACAAGTATCAGGCTTTTCTTACTTTTTCAAGATAAAGCTAAAATGTTTAAAATTTTCAGGGCTTGGTATGGTCAATTGGTGACTGAGGGCACATCACAAGAGGAATGTGGATCATCTCAGGAAGTAGTTGATGTAACAATAGCTCTGCAATGCTTAGTAAAAGATTCAAAGCTTTATTTTTTGCAAGATTCTTCAAAGGTAAGATTCTTCTGTATTGGGCTGGTCAAGTTTTGTCTGTGCTTAAAAAAATGTTAAAGAATGAAAGGCTTGTAGTCTTAGAGAATACTATGAAAATGCTCTTTGTCGATTGAAAAGCATTCACTATGTTTTTCCTTTCTCTTACACAGACTTTTTTAGTCTCTTTTTCCTTTTTTGGACTGGGTCATAGGAAAATCTCAAAGTGGCTTGGTGGTCTTCATGAGTTATTTCATTATTGACAAGTACAAAATAATTGCGTTCATGAATAAGGTTGATTATTTGTGATGAATCTTACTTTAATGTTAGCTTACACAAAATCACCTTTTCACACCATGTAGTGTTGGAATGTGGACATTCTTGTCAGAATTCTTCTTGCCATGTCCCTGTGTTTACGTTATGAATTGGTTGTAGTATTTTTAATTGATGTCTTGGCTGATTTTCTCCTGTATGGTATTGTGCTTCTTTTCTGTTTTGTATTATGTCATCTATAGCAAGCAGAGATGAAAATATACTTTGTTTTGACTGCAGGATTGTTATTAGTTGTAATTACTTTGTTTGTCTCGGGTAGGAACAAATGAAGTTCATTATTAGAGTAAATAATGTTGGACTTAAGTTGCAGAGCCATTACGCCTCATTAGAGAAAGCTGCCCTGAGATGATATGGAACCACCTTTTCCAGGAACAAATTGGTGATGGTCTTCTGGGTGTGAGATGCTACAGCAACTCAGGTAGCTGGTAACCCTTTAGGGGTCATGTTTAGCTTTGGTTGTAGCTCTTACCAACTCTGCAGGCCTGAGGCACAGAGACTAAACCTATCACTGCCTTGCACAATCTCAACCAATAGCTATATTCAGTGTCCTTGTCCCACTTTCTTGCAATAGTGGACATCACCTGATGAAGATCCTCTCTGACAAGAACTTACCATGGGATCGTATGCTTCAGGTAAGCAGCAATAAGGATATTTTTAATATCTGATAATTTGGTTAAAGGGAAATCTCATGCCCTCCTCAAGCACACAATGTTAGAGTCATCTGATGATGGAGAGTAATGACTTTTATGATAAATTTTTTTAGGTACTTACTCTCCATCATTGAGTCCTGATTCAGAGCTTGAAATTGATTAAGCTCCAGAAGCTTCCTCTGTCAGAGCTTCTCAAATAGGCTCTTCAGGGGCACTTCAGGCTTCGTTAGAAGCCTCCGTAGCCTCATCTTTACAGGAACCCCAGGCAATATCACTACCAGTTTTTAGGGAATCTTCAGCAAGAAAGATTGCAGACTTCATTACCAAATGTGGCAGAGGTACATCAGTACATATGGAATAAATGAAGTTACAAGTTATAAAAGATTATGTACCCATTCCACATCTCTGTGACCTACCCAAACAGGGCAAGGCAAATGTAAAAGTATGCCATCAAAAAAGTCTTCCTCCTCTGAGAGGTTGAATAGACTAAGAGCTTCATATTCTTCATTTGGTCAGCCAACTAAAAATATCTCTTCGTAATGGCATCTTTTGATATCCTGCAATGGAATTGTAAAGGACTGCATATACTTATTGTGAATAAATATTTGGAATACTCTCAAGTACCACTTACTGCAAATTTACAGGCACTTGCACTACAGATAATTTCAGACAAGCAAATTATTGTCTGTTCCATTTTCCTTCCTCTTAGATCTGCTTTTTCAGTGGCTGACTTTGTCATTGTTAAATCAGTTACCATCACCATTCATGCTTCTAGGAAATTTCAATGCACGCAATCTATTGTGGGGAGGTGATTACAGTGTTCCCCCAATATTTGCGGGGGATGGATACCAGACACTCCCGTGAATAGCTCAAACCCGTGAATAGTTAGAACTCCCCTCTAAAAATGCTTACATCCCTATCTAGAAAGTTCAAATAAATGTTTAATTACATGAAATACATCATTGAATTAATATTATTAATATCATTTCAAAGTCATCTGAAACATTTTACCATTAGAAATATATAAACAGCCAATGAGAGAGAGAGAGAGAGAGAGAGAGAGAGAGAGAGAGAGAGAGAGAGAGAGAGAGAGAGAGATTAAGATTCTCCTTACGATATCAAAGATTGAAATGAACTTCCATAGGCAACCACTTCTTCCCCTCCCATAAATACATGCATCTTTTCCAGAGAAGAGAGAGAGGCTGAACAAGTATCTTTGTTTGTCTATCAGTTCTTTTGCTGAGAGAGAGAGAGAGAGAGAGAGAAAGAGAGACAGAGAGAGAGAAAACACACAAATGTGTAACATCCTACATCAAATTTACCTTAAATTATTATCATATTACTGTATTAATCTTAGAGATTGTATTAATAAAATTTCAAAGTAATCTTAAACATTAGTACCCTTAAAGGTTTATATACTACTATGTACAGGCAGTCCCCGGGTTACGACGGGGGTTCCGTTCTTGAGGCGCGTCGTAAGCCGAAAATCGTCGTAAGCCGGAACGACACTTGGAAATATGCCTTAAACTAAGAAAAAGTTAGAGACCTTACCTGTGTGACATGCAAGTAGATTGCATGATGTGTAGTGTGGTTATTCCAATGGCAAAGGATGGTTCTTGAAGGTATAATTCTTTATTAAACTCTTGTGACACTAAAAAGCACAATGTACACTACACTTAATCCTTAGGGTATACACTAAACACTGTCACTATACGTATACACATGCATTGCACACTTTGTTAGATCCTGGAGTACACTAAAATCCCAGTCTGGTAGCTCTGGAAGGTAAAAAAGTATAACACAATTAGTACAAAATACTACACAAAGTCCTGAATACAATATGTAAATTATAGATATCAAGAGTAAAAGAGTTAATGTATGTTAATTAATTCCTTACTTTTAGTTTATAATTCCTTACTTTGAGTTATATCAAGAGTAAAAAAGTTAATGTATGTGAATTAATTCCTTACTTTTAGTTTAAAGTTGTCCTGCTATGTAACCCTGGATGGACAAAAGTCTTATGTGGCCCCATACCTACATCATTCAGGGGGTTCTGGAATGTACAAAAATAATTAGTATGTCAGTAAGTACTCTATGCATAGTAAGTTACATACAGTAATATGCACCATACAGTGGTTTAATATCACATATATACATGTATAAAACTAGTTAATGTATGTTAATTAATTCCTTACCTTTAGTTTATATTTGACATTCATCGTAACCCTGGATGGACAAAGTCTTATGTGGCCCCATAGCCTACATCATTCAGGGGGTTCTGGAATGTACAAAAAATAATTAGTATGTCAGTAAGTACTCTAGCATAGTAAGTTACATACATAGTAATATGCACCATACAGTGGTTTAATATCACATATATAACATGTATAAAACTTAGTTAATGTATGTTAATTAATTCCTTACCTTTAGTTTATATTTGACATTCATCGTAACCCTGGATGGACAAAGTCTTATGTGGCCCCATAGCCTACATCATTCAGGGGGTTCTGGAATGTACAAAAGATAATTTTGTCAGTAAGTACTCTATGCATAGTAAGTTACATACAGTAATATGCACCATACAGTGGTTTAATATTGTAAATGATTGGTCTACACCCCCTGTTCAGCAGGGAGTGTACAGTATGTATGTAATTCCATGAGGGACCTTGATCACTTATCCATGTGAGAGAATCTTGGTCACTTAATGTATGTTTTACTATATGTACTATGTATAATTCCTTACCTTTAGTACAGTAGTACATAGTTTACAGTTGTCGTGCTATGTTATGTAGTAACCCTGGACAAAGTTTTATGTGGCCCCATAGCCTGCATCATGGAGGGGGTCCTGGTTTTCTGGAATGTACCAAAAAAGTATCAAAGTTAAGTCATGTTATGTATGTTAGTAAGTTACATACAGTAACCATACGTACAGTGGTTTATAACAGTACTACATATGTACATAATCAAACTTGGTTGGAAATTCCTGTAAAAAAAAGTTACTGTACGTATGTAATATGTACTACTGTATGTAAAAACCTTACTGTTCATACTTTGTTACACTACATGTTACATGTGATACGTATACTTTTCCTGAAGGGGTTTTTTCCATCCACCAAAAATGGTGCTTCTACTTGTAGTAGTTATCCCTTGATGACACTTGTAGTAACAACCTGGAGTTGTGTGAAAAAATGTTGGTTCTGGAAGGAAAAAGTAACAAAATTAGTGTACAAAATATACACTACAGAAAGTTGTGAATGCAATATGTTAATTACTGTAGATATATCAAGAGTGTACTACTAAAAGAGTTAATGTATGTTAATTAATTCCTTACCTTTAGTTTATATTTGACATTCATCGTAACCCTGGATGGACAAAGTCTTATG
This sequence comes from Macrobrachium nipponense, assembly GCF_015104395.2. Taxonomy (NCBI): domain Eukaryota; kingdom Metazoa; phylum Arthropoda; class Malacostraca; order Decapoda; family Palaemonidae; genus Macrobrachium; species Macrobrachium nipponense. Next base: position 50,338,633 of record NC_087203.1, on the reverse strand, counting down.
TGGTCACCATAGCTACATCATTCAGGGGATTCTGGAATGTACAAAAAATAATAGTATGTTAGTAAGTATACTCTATGCATAGTAAGTTACATACAGTAATATGCACCATACAGTGGTTTAATATCACATATAACATGTAGTATAAAACTTAATTAGAAATTCCTTACATAACTTACCAACTTTTAGTGAGTCTCAAAGCTGTTACCTAGGTTGTGGGAGATGGAGGTGGAGGTGTAGAGCATTCATGATAAGGATGCATTCCAAACCTAACTTCAGTGTGCTTTATCACAGATAACAGGCTAGGATGATGGCAGTCTGGAATGAAGAATTAATATTAAAGGACAGTATGTAACCACTTAGGTGTACAAAATTTATTGTACGTATGCAAACATTAAACACAACTGAGAATTCCTTACCTCCAGCAAAATGAAGACATGTAGGCTATGTAGAGGTCTGGTTTATGTAAGTCACAGGTGCATGCCAGTCTGGAAATGATAATGTAATAGTACATATGATTATAGTATGTATGTTACATACATAACATGGTTATTACATATGTAATATTAAAACATTAATAAAAAAACTGTCTTACCAAATTCTAGTGGTTGGCTTGCTTACTGGGATGGTCATATGGTACATGAGAGTGGGTGGCTGGGCTATGGAGTGGGATGGGCAGGTGCTTGGGAGTCTGGAATGATAAAAAATATATAAAATGATAGTTTACTACTACTGTAACTACTGCACATGTTATTACTGTTTTGACATATGTAGTGTGTAATACGTATGTTCAATATACACACAAAAATGAAGAATTTCTTTTACCTGAAGGAATGGGGAGAGGTTGATAACACTCGTATCAACCCTGATTTGGGCTCTTGGGGATGGTGATAATCTTTGTATCAACTGATGAGGGAACATCTACATCTGGAAAGAATGATAGGGTACATATTATAAGGTGGGGATGTAATTGTAGCATATGTACACTTTTAATAAAATTTCTATTAGCAATTTATAAAACATTTTATACAAATTTGTTAAGGATTCTTACCTGCATGTATAGGGCGAGGCATCAAAACCATGGAAAGGCTCAGGGTCATCTGGGTCACTGTCACTATCAAAGGGGTCTGAAATGGAAAAAAAAAATAATAATAAGATTATGCAACATCAAACACATTGTACCACTATGTAAGTTAGTGTACGTATGTATGTAGGGTGTAAACAATTTCCAACATGAAAATGAGAAAAATGAAATTGCTTACCTGATTGTACACGTGCAGGTGGGCGGGCTGATACAGAGGGTCCAGGTTATACAGGGGGATCTGGAACTGTCACAGGTAGTACAGGGAGATCTGGAACTGTCACAGGTAGTACAGGGAGATCTGGAACTGTCACAGGTAGTACAGGGGATCTGGAACTGTCACCAACTCTGCAATAAAATTACAAATGATGAAAATTAATGAAGTTACAATTTACTCTTACATTTAGTAGTTGTTACATTAAAAAATTAACACATTTTAATATGTACACTATGTAAACACATAAATTAGTAAAACAGTTCAGAATTCCTTACCAGGACTAGGAGTGGGAGGTGGTGGTACTGGAGACTTGTGAAAGAAAGTGTCAAGCCTGGACTGCACACTTCTCTTCGTCTGCTTCTCCTTCAGGGTCTCCTTGTAGAAAGTCACCAAATCCATGATTCCTCTCTTGATTTTGTCAAACCTAGAAACGTTAGGGTCTTCTGCCTCAAAAGAAGCCAAGGCTCTCTCCAGATGAGTAAAATAAAACCCTCTGACAAGCCTTTCACAGTTAATGACCTGGGTTTTGGCTCTGGTGCCGCCTCCTCTTCCTCAATCATTTGTTGTTCAAGTTCTAGTAAGTCCTCTGCAGACAATTCCTCTCCATGGGAAGCCAGCAGCTCTGTTTACATCATCAGGTTCAAGATCTAGTTGCAGGGCCTCTTGCTTAGCCCTACGATCTTCCTCGTCACAGTCTCGACGTCTTCTGCCTGGTCAAAGCCTTCAAAACTGTGCACAAACTGTGGACACAGTTTCCTCCAGGCCCCATTTAAAGTGGTCGTCTTCACCTCGTCCCAAGCACTTGCAATGTTCTTCACATGCATCTGCAATGTTGTAGCCCTTACCGAAACTTGCTTCAGTGTCAACTCCTTGTTAGCTTCTATGGCCCTCAAAGCAACAACGTATGGTCCTTCTAAGGTAGTAAGCCTTGAAATTTGCTATTACTCCCTGGTCCATTGGCTGTATCAGCGATGTGGTATTGGGTGGGAGGTACAACCACCTTCACATTAGGATGCATGTCGCTCAAATTTGAAGGGTGACCATGGGCATTGTCCAGGACTAACGAGGGCCTTAAAAGGCAGACCCTTCGAAGTCAAATACCGCTCCACTGCTGGCACGAAATGGTCATTGAACCAATCTTCGAAGACCATTAAGGTAACCCACGCCTTCTTGTTAGATTTGCCAATCACAGGGAGTTGACTCTTGAAAATGCCTTGAAAGCCCTGGGATTCTCGGCCAAATACACCAGCAAGGGCTTCAGTTTCAAATCACCACTTGCATTGGCCCCAAACAGCAAAGTCAGTCGCTCCTTTCCAGCTTTATGGCCAGGTGCTGACTTCTCCTCCTTGGAAAGGTACGTTCGATTTTGGCATTCTTTTCCAAAATAATCCAGTCTCATCCACATTAAAGACTTGGTCAGCCGTGTAACCACCATCCTTAATTATCTCAGCCAAACCACCTGGAAAACTTTCTGCTGCTTCGCTATCAGCACTAGCAGCTTCACCTTGGCAGCTTTCCACATTATGCAAATTTGCACGAGCCTTAAAACGGTTAAACCAACCTCTACTCGCGGAAAATTCACCACCAGCACTGCCTTCGCCAAACTTTTTCACATACTGCCTCATGCAGCGCTCTAGCCTTCTCCTGGATCACACTTAAGCTCACCGGAACACGTCGCTGGTTCTGGTCCTCCAGCCAGATCATGAGCAATTTCTCCATTTCAACAATGCTCTGGCTACGTTGCTTCTCGTTTATCACCGTTGACTTCATCGGTGCAGCATCCTTAACGTGCTTCAGAATACGTTCCTTATCCTTCACAATGGTTACCACCGTGGTCCTGCTCAAGCCTAAAGAACGGCCTATTTCGGTGTTAGTTTCTCCCTTCTCCGAACGCTTTATCACGTCATATTTGACCTCCATCATGATGACCTTCCTCTTCTTGGATTAACTGAACTATCATCGGAGGAAGTACTTTGGCGTTTAGGAGCCATTGTAAATTAGCGAAAATGGCAAGGAATTTCAGCAACGTCTCAGCACACAACCTAGTGGAATGCAGGCAGGCACGCGATTGAAGTGGCGTCCTTTCGTATTGTTACGCTTGGCGTCCTCAGACCGTCCGAGGTCGTTGTTCTGGTCAATTTACCATACAGTTTAATAGCGTTATTAATTTATGCACCTCCGCTCAAAAACTAGTTTCTGCATATGAGTATCGTTAAAAGCATAACAAAACGTCGTAACCTTGGCATTTGTGTTGTAATCTAACCAGAACTTTAGTTTTTTAATTATGTTACTGGAAACAAGCAATGATTTTTCATTATATTGCGCTTTTGGACTGTTTTAAACTGCGCATCCCAAGCTAGTGTATCATTCGCCCGCAAACTAGTTCCGCATAATTGCGGCGTCAGTAAAAAAATTCAAAAAATACGAAAAAAAAAAAAGTGTCAAAAATCATCATAACCTCAAAATTTTTGTTGTAATGTAACCAAAAACATATTTTTATTATGTACTGTGCTAAACTATAAAGGATTTTTATCATAGCATGCGTTTTTTTAAAAGCGTCGTTAACTCGGAGCGTCGGAAGCGTCAGCGTCGTAACCTCGAACAAGCGTCGTAACCCAGGACGGAATTTCCATTGAATATTTAAGAAAAAGCGTCGTAACCTCGGAACGTCGTAAGCCGGAAACCGTCGTAAGCCGGGGACCGCCTGTACTTCTAACACTTGTAGCCAAGAGAGAGAGAGTTACTACTATGACATACATATCTTGTGGAGAGACCTTACAGACCTTACATCTTGTTCGGGTTGCCCTATGTCCCTCAGTGTGAGGCACCTCTAATGTCTACCAGAGAGTTGCTAGTACATCTTCTGGTATATTTTGCATCTTCCAATCTTGGATGGTCTGGGATGCAGCTTAGATATTTGTCGAGCTTATTCTTAAACACATCTACGCTCACTCCTGATATATTCCTCAGATGAGCTGGCAATGCATTGAATAGACGCTGCGTTATCGATGCTGGTGTGTAGTGGATTAATGTCCTGTGTGCTTTCCTTATTTTTCCTGGTATAGTTTTGGGCACTATTAATCTACCTCTGCTTGCTCTTTCTGATATTTTTAACTCCATGATGTTTTCGGCTATTCCTTCTATCTGTTTCCATGCCTGAATTATCATGTAGCGTTCTCTTCTCCTTTCTAGACTATATAATTTTAAAGATTGTAGTCTTTCCCAGTAGTCAAGGTCCTTAACTTCTTCTATTCTAGCTGTATAGGACCTTTGTACACTCTCTGTTTGTGCAATATCCTTTTGATGGTGTGGGTACCATATCATGTTGCAACATTCAAGTGGACTACGAACATGTTTATAAAGCATAATCATGTGTTCAGCTTTTCTTGTTTTGAAGTGCCGTAACAACAGTTTACCATTTTTCCGCCCCATTTTTTTTTATTTTTTTTTGCTTTAGAACATTTTGCCAATAATAGAATTGCTATTTGATTATTGCATAACATGTTCCTATTCATCATCACACCAAGGTCTTTAACTGCTTCCTTATTTGTGATTATCTCATTATTATGGTCCCCTGTATGCATATAGCTTTCCTTCTCTGTCTCCATAATTTATTGATTCAAATTATCAGAGTTAAATACCATCCTATTTACCTCTGCCCAATCATATACTTTGTTAAGGTCTCTTTGTAGCGCGTTCCTATCTTCATCACAAGTTAATTTCTCTACTTATTCTTGTGTCATTGCGAAACTACTCACTACCGAGTCCATGACATTACTGTCTATGTCTGCAATCATAATAACAAACAGTAATGCAGCTAACACCGTACCTTGTGGCACACCGGATATTACCTTAGCTTCATCCGATTTCTCATCGTTTGCAATAACTATCTGTTTTCTGTTGTGTAAAAATTCTTTTAACCATCTTCCTACTTTATCCACTATATTATGTTTTCTAATTTTCTTCGCTAATATATTATGGTCTACCTTGTCAAAAGCTTTTGCAAAGTCTAGATAAACCACATCTGTTTTCATTCCGCTTTTCATATTTTTGTATATGTTCTCACAGTGGACTAACAGTTGGGTTTGTGTACTTTTTTCCGGGTACGAAAACCATGTTGTCCTATTTGATCATGACCTATAGAGGTCATGATCAAATACAGTGTCAAAATATTTGTATATATTTGAATTTTACATATAAACTATGATACCATATGTCATCAGTCAACATTCTCTCTCTCTCTCTCTCTCTCTCTCCTCTCCTCGTCTCTCTCTCTCTTCTCTCTCTCTCTCTGCTCTCTCTCTCCTCTCTCTCTCTCTCTCTCTCTAAGCTTTCTTCTGGAGCTGCCAGACATCCCTTGGGCTGGAAGCTGAAGGTGGACTGATCTGTGGTTCCGTCCTCCTTATATTTGGGGTTGACAGCAGGGGTCTGCCCCATGCTGATCTCCGATTGGCTGGTGAGTCTTCATTTCCATTGGTGCTTTAGCCAGGTCTCAAGCCACTTTCTCCGAGTTGATGGTTGTGATGCTGCAGATCCTGCAGCTGTCTAGACCTCCTGAATGGCGCGGTAACGTTGATGGGCGTTGCGCTACGTTGTGGGACGTCACAGCTAATTTGATTTCCATCGGCTGCAGGAATACCTCGTTTGGGGGCATTGTCTTCATGGAGTCGTCATGATCAGTGTGTCATTTTTGGTGAAAAGGTCTTCTCATACTCGTGGGGAGGAGAAATTCTTCGTGCGTCACATTCAGTATAGTTTATTTGCTGGATGAGAAGCACCTCAGCAGGCGCACGACGGGCATCAGTGGCCTTCCCGATGATACTTCGTGCTCTGTATGATGACATCCTGGGAGATGCCTCTTGATGTTTGGTGTATGACGTGATTCTTGATTCTTGAAGAGAGACTCATGCCCCCTCTTGGGCGTGGCATGAGAAGTCTCTTCGACATGGCGCATGGTAGTCATGCCTACGTAGGCGCCGCTGCATTTGCGGACTGGGCATGTATACTGGTACACTACTGTGTCTGCTTCAGGGGTCTCGTACCTGTGGAGAGGGTTATTTTTCATAAGGTCGCGCGTCCTCCGATTCTGGTAATATAAGATTAAGTCGATATTCATGGTGTCGTCGGTCGGGGATACATTTTCAGAAATAATTTTCTAAATGGAGTCCGCTTCTTCACGGGGTAAATAGGGAACTCATAAGGCTATAGTACAGCTTGATATTATCCTGGGCAGGGCTGCGGGCTCTCACTACCGTACCATTTCTCCAGGGCTGTGTGGACTTCCTTACTGATTAATTTATTTGAGTACCGTTTTACAAGTACTTGGGAGGAGCGGTCGAGTTCCTGGTGAGTGTCCTGCCAGGTCGAGCAGTGGGAGAAGGCTCTCCTGACGAAGGCCCTGACGGTGGTGCTTTTGAATCTGGCGGGGCACTAGCTGTCACCATTGAGGCAAAGTCCTAGACTGGTCTTCTTTGTGTAGACGAATGAGGTACTCCTGCAGCCGATGGAAATCAAATTAGCCGTGACATCCCACAGCGTAATGCAATGCCCATCAACGTTACCGCGCCGCTCAGGAGGTCTAGACGGCTGCAGGATCTGCAGCATCGCAACCATCGACTCAGAGAAAGTGGCTTGAGACCTGCCTCAAGCCACCAATGAAAACGAAGACTCACCGCAACCAGTCAATAGGAGACCAGCATGGGGCAGACCCCCTGCTGTAACCCTAAATATAAGGAGGACGGACACCACACCAAGATCAGTTCACCCTCAGCTTCCCAGCCCGAGGATGTCTGGCAGCTCCAGACGAAAGCTCGCTTTAAGAAAGAGAGAGAGAGAAAGAGAAAAAAATAATCATTGATGTCTTTGATGACTATAGTATCATAGTTTATCTGTAAAATTCAAATATATACACTTATTTTGACACTGTATTTGATCATGACCTCTTAGGGAAGGCATCTTGATACCGTAGTTCCCTCCTTTATCTTAACCAAATCAATAGTACAAGTTTTTAGCTTGCACCAATTTGGGTCTCTCTTTTTACCTTACCAAAGTCTAATTAAGAGTTTTAGCTTAACAATTGCGTTTTTTCCGACCATTTCGGTCGAGTCAAAGTTCCAAAAAAAAAAAAAAAAGTTAAAAAAAAAAAAAAAAAAACCGCGGGGAAAAAAGGTTTGAAATTTTGGCACTTAACAATTATTTAGATGAAAATATTTCAAAACTGATAAAAGCTACAATCAGTAATGGCTAATGTAAAATGGTGCAAAAATTATGTCAAAGTGACGAAATAATTTCTGAGATGTGTCACTGATACTTTTTAGTGCGATAAGAAAGAAATTCGCGCTTGCGCGCCTGCGTAACGATTGTAAACAAAACAACACCTTGATCTGTGAACTCCCAGCATCCTCCAAGGCGCTTGATTCACAAGTTTTTGGCTGGTAGGCCTATAAGATCCAAAGGCCTAAGTATTTTTCCCGCGAATTTTTAAAAATTTTCTATATTGACGTAAATTACTTCCGGTCAGCACCCAAAAGACAATTTATCTCGACGTAAAATACGTCCAATAGGCGTTTAAGGGTTAATATTGATCAATACTGTATTAGTAAGTTTAATAAGATTAAATTATATCACATAATAACAATAATAATTTTCTGTTTCTTTCTTACAGAGATGTATGTTTTCTGTATGATAAATTGATGATATCTTTGTAGAAGCCGAGAATGAGGAAGAGGTTGAAGCTGTCCTGGCACAGTTCCAGCAGTGCAATTCGCTGAATTATACCGTTGAATTCAGCAAACAAAGGTCAATTCCCTTTCTCAATGTCCTCGTCTCCAAGACCGATGATGGCCTAAAAACTTTGGTAAATACAAAGAAAACAAACTTAGGACTTTGCCTGAATGGGGGCAGCGAATGTCCTGCACGGTTCAAAAACACCACAGTCAGGGCTTACATTCGGAGGGCCCTCACGCACTGTTATTCTGGCAAGACACTCACAAAGAACTGACCGAGTCACTCAGGTGCTTTGTTAATAACGGGTATCTGAATCGTCTTATTAATAAAGAAGTCCGAACAGCACTGGATCGGTGGTACAGCAAGAATGAGAGACCTCAGCCCTACCCCCATCAGAAGATCATGCTGTTTTACAAAGCCAGAATGCACGCACGTCACTGAGGATGAGGATGCATTGAGAAAAATCATCAGAGAGAATGTGACCCCCACCGAAGTCGACAAAGAACTCGAACTGGTGATTTATTACGAAAATCGACATACCCACCACCTTATCATGAAGAACAACCCAAATCCCCCCAGCAAGAGACCTCTTGAAACAGTCGAATGTAGTCTACCAATTCTTATGCCCCGTCCGTGGATGTCCCGGCTCTTACGTTGGTATGACTACTATGAAACTGTCCAAGAGGATTTCTTGCCACGCACAAGAAGGGGCAATTAAAAACCACACCATGACAGCACACCAGGAAGCTATCTCCTGCGGCAGTATTATCAAGAATACTAAGATAATAGGGAGGGCTCCTGACCAGCGATGTTTACAACTGCTCGAGACACTCCTCATACAGCAAGAAAAGCCCTCAATAAATACGACACAGGAAGTGCTTTTCCTCCCCACCAACTTAAGAAGACCCATGAATATAGATAATAGTACAAGTAATACCAGACGGAGCTACACTCCCAATCAAAGAATACCAGATGAGACAAGCAGCCTAGCAGCCAATGACAATGTGAGCCGTCGTGACACAACGCCCAGGGAAGTCATTCCCTAGCCTTGACGGTCTGCTAGGCTGCAATAGCACGACCATCAAAGACGAGAAGTGTCTTGAAGGAAACTTCCTCCAACCAATAGCAGGAATGCAACGTACCACCAACCAATGAAAACTCAGCGAGTGGTTGACCCTGACCCCCTGTTGACCTACCACTATATATTGAGTAGATCCTGACAACATCTACAGTTTGCTCCGACCCACTGCCGTGATCATGCTCGGATGATACCGAGAGAAACGGTGGCCACTAGATCAACTTATATTTTGATCTATTTGTTCATTTACTGTGACAAATAAATAAATTTTAAGCAATATCCCTGAAATTGACTCCTCCTGATGAGTAATATTGGCACAATACTCACCAGTTGTATTAGCAGAGAAAAAGCTATTATTAGAAAAATAGAGAAGACTACAAGTTGAATGCAGCTGATGCAGCAATATCTTTCAATAAGACTTGTTTGAAAGAGGGTCTCCTTCCAATATATACCAACATACGTCTGCATGACCCTTCAGCATGCAACGAGACCAACACGAGAAGCTTCTGGATATCCCTCCTTCAACATCAGCTGAGAGTGAAGACAGCAGAGTGGTGTGCCCTGCGAGAAGAGGTCGTGAAACTGCAAGTGGAATGGGCAACCTTACGGCAGAGTAACAAGTAAGACAACCCAGGGGACAATGAAGAAGCCGTCGGTCCCAGCTCCAGCGAAGGAGATGAGATCGAACCTGAACACCCTGATGAAGAGGAAGAAGACGACAACCAGAACGAAGACCTATCAAATCTACAAGACTTGAGTTACCCGCTTATCGTAAAAGTATGCCTCGCCCACCTCCAAGACAAGGATATGAAGAAACGCTTACGGGACATCACTCGGAAACTCATTTCTCTCAATGGGGGCAAGCTCCGGATGCCGCAACGGACAGAAGGATATATCAATCTAACAGATTATGAACCTACTCCTGACCAGGATGAACTGCTATGGTTAGGCCTGAACTGCCACATTACAGTGGGCCCCCCGTATTCGCGTTCTCCGGATTCGCGGACTCACTGATTCGCGGATTTTTTCTGGACCATATCTGACCATTATTTGCGGTGAATTCGCCTATTCGCGGGATTTTCCGACGATAAATAATCACTAATTAGCGTATTTTGATGTTATTTTCATGCCTAAATACATTTTTATGATACAAAAACGATTTACTGATTTTAAAATATTAATATTGATCAATACTGTAATAGTAAGTTTAATAAGATTACATGATATCACATAATAACTAATAATTCTCTCTCTCTCCCTTACCGGGATGTATGCTTTTTGTGTGATAAATGATTTACTAATTTTCTAATATTAATATTAATGTAAAGAGCAATTACTTCAGAAAGAAAAATACTACATTGAATTAGTAAGATTTTAGTTTATAAATTTCAAAAATTATGTAAGAGTGAAGGAAGTCCCAGTCTTCATGCATCTTTCTTTCGAACTCCAGGTCTCTCTTCTCTCTCTATCTCTCTCTCTCTCTCTACTGAGATGAGAGATTTTTATGGTACACGTATGTATCAATGTGTTTATTAATATTGTTTTTCATATGATGATAATAATAATAATAATAATAATAATAATAATAATTGTAATTACAAAATCATATGTGAAAGTATTTTACAAATGGCTACGATAATCTCTCTCTCTCCTCTCTCTCATCTCTCTCTCTCTCTCTCTCTTACAAGATGTATATTTTTTGGATGATGATTTACCAATTTTCAAAAAATCAATATTAATGTAAACAGCAATAATATAAATTCATTAAAGAAAATACTAAAGTGAATTAGCAAGATTTTTAGTATAAATATAAAATATGTAAGAATGAAAGAAAATGCATTTTTACCCCGCGTCTTTGATTTCCTGGGAGCCAGCAGAGTTGGCTGGGTCCAACAACTGTTGCCCTCTCGATGTCATACTTTTATATCTCTCTCTCCTCTCTCTCTCTCTCGTCTCATCTCTCTCTCTCTCTCTCTCTCTCTCTCTCTCTCTCTCTCTTTCTTACTTGTGTATGTTTATTGTTTTGTAGTATAAATAAATGATTTACCTTATAACTAAGATTTTCAAATATTAATAAGATTAATTAAAAAAAGCAATTCCCAGTCTTTTTTATCCACTTGGAGGAACGTGGGGGGTAGGAGTATATGACAGTTTGATATATGTTACTGGCGGAGGGGAAGGAGTCGGAGTTTAGGAGTTATTTCTCTCTCTCCTCTCTCTCTTCTCTCTTATTATCTCTCTATCATAATTTTCACTCTTGATGGTCAGATATATGATGTTGCCATTCACTGGTCACTCTCTCTCTCTCTCTCTCTCTCTCTCTCTCTCTCTCTCTCTCTCTCTCTCTCTCTCTCTCTCTCTCTCTGTTATTGGCTGTAGGATATTATTTTTAATGGTAAAATGTTTAGATGACTTTGAAATGATATTAATAATTAACCTCAAAGATTGATAACAGTAATAGAGTTAGTAATTTTAGGTATATTTGAAGTAGGATGTTATTAAAGGTATACATTTGGTATCTGAACTTTCAAGATAGGCAGTCATAAGCATTTTTAATGGTGGTTATAACTATTCGCGGGTTTTAACTATTCACAGGGGTGTCTGGTACACATCCGTCGCGAATACGGAGGGAACACTGTATCTCCAAACCGAAGCCCCTGGAGAAGAGACTAGAGGTCAAGTTGCTGCTCGATTCGATACAACAATAGAAAGCCGCATCTCGTCCGCACCACCAACTCTTTGCAGCCCCTCCTGCTTGCAGAAGCCCTCACAGAATGCGGCACATATAATAGTGGTATCCTCTCCCGTGAAATGAAAGAAGCAGCAAAGGCCCTACGTCAACGAGAAGACATAGCTGTGCACCTTGCAGACAAAAAGCAGCCTTCGTAGTGATCAAGACGGCGCAGTACCACCAGAAGTTGGATACCATTTTTTATGACAGTACTAAGTTCGAGCGCCTTACTAAAAACCCCACAGACAAAATAAAAAAAGAAGCCAATGACATCATTAGCAGTTTCAATGCAGCCACCAATGCTGTGCACCTCCTGCCAATCATCGGAGATTACAGCCTTGGCTATCTGTACGGCAACGTTAAAACACATAAGTGGAAACCCTCTTTGCCCCATCATCAGCCAGACACCCGCCCCCACGTATGGACTGGCCAAACGCCTTAATCAAATCTTGACGCCCTATGTACCAAGCCGATATAGCCTGCGCTCTTCCGTGGGATTCCCCGAAGAAATCCAAGCCTCCCCAGGAAAAGACACTATCGCCTCCTTGGACGTAGAATCCCTTTTCACAAACGTTCCTGTCGACAAGACCATCAGTATCATTATGGACTGCATCTACAGGGACCCCTCTACACCCCAGCTAAATATCCCAGAAGTATCCCTGCTGGCACTCCTCGAGATATGTGTGAAGGAGGCCCCTTTTCTCCACCCTAAAGGTCAGATGTTCCAGCAAAAATACGGAGTTGCAATGGGTTCTCCTCTCGGTGTCCTATTCACCAACTTTTATATGGGTACTAGGGAAGAGATAGTTTTCTCCAATATTAGAAAACCCCGCAAATATGCAAGATATATTGACAATATCTTTGTACAGGCCGAGAATGAGGAAAAGGTTGAAGCTGTCCGGCGCATGTTCCAGCAGTGCAGTTCGCTGAATTATACCGTTGAATTCAGCAACGAAGGCCAGCTCCCCTTTCTCGACGTCCTTGTCTCCAAAACCGAAGATGGTCTAAAAACTTCGGTATATACAAAGAAAACAAACTTAGGACTTTCCCTGAATGGGGACAGCGAATGTCCTGCATGGTTCAAAAACACCACAGTCAGGGCCTACATTCGGAGGGCCCTCACGCACTGTTCTTCCTGGCAGGACACTCACAAAGAACTTAACCGAGTCACTCTGGTGGTTCTTAATAACGGGTATCCGAATCGACTTATTAGTAAAGAAGTCCGAACAGCGCTGGATCGGGGGTACAGCAAGAGTGAGAGACCACAGCCCCACCCCCATCAGAAGATCAAGCTGTTTTATAAAGCCAGAATGCACGCACATCACCGTGAGGACAAGGATGCATTGAGAAAAATCATCAGAGAGAATGTGACCCCCACCGAAGTCAACAAAGAATTCGAGCTCGTGATTTATTACCAAAATCAACATACCCACCACCTTATCATGAAGAACAACCCGACCCCTCGCAGGATACCTCTTGAAACAGTCGAATGTAGTCTACCAATTCTTATGCCCTGTCCGTGGATTTCCCGGTTGTTACGTTGGTATGATTTCTATGAAACTGTACAAGAGGATTTCATGCCACGCACAAGAAGGGGCAATAAAAACCATACCATGACAGCACACCAGGAAGCTATCTCCCACGACAGTATTATCTGAATACTAAGATAATAAGGAGGGCTCCTGACCAGTGACGTTTACGACTGCTTGAGGCACTCCCTCAAACAGCAAGAAAACCCTCATGTAAATATGACACAGGAAGTGCTTTTCCTCCCCACCAACTAAACCCTTAAACGCCTATTGGACGTATTAAACGTCGACGAAAATTGTCTGTTGGGTGCCGAATTGACGTATGAAACGTCGACGCCAAAAAGTTTTTTAAAAATTCGCAGAAAAATAGTTATAGGCCTACTTGGCAAAAACTTTTGAATCACGCACCTTGAGGGATGCTGGGAGTTCACGGATCAAGCTGTTGTTTTGTTTACAATCGTTACCCAGGCGCGCAAGCGCGAATTTCTTTCTTCTCACACTAAAAAGCATCAGCGACACATCTCGGAAATTATTTCGTCACTTTGACATAATTTTTGTACCAATTTTATATTAGTCCGTTACATAGAGTTTTATATAAAATGAAAAGTGCGCAATTTCATGTAGAATACAACCAAAAACAACTCATGATTGTAGCTTTTATCAGTTTTTTGAAATATTTTCATATTAATAACAAATAAGTGCCAAATTTCAACCTTCGGTCAACTTTGACTCGACCGAAATGGTAGAAAAACGCAATTGTAAGCTAAAACGCTTATATTCTAGTAATATTCAATTATTTACCTTCATTTTACAACAAATTGGAAGTGTAGCACAATATTTTGACTTATGGTGAATTTATGAAAAAAAAAACTTTCTTACGGCCCGAGCAGTAACTTCCCGAAAAATCAGAAATTTTTTTGTCTGATTGTCATAATGTTTGCGCCATTTTATATTAGCCGTTACATAAAGTTTTATATATGGAAATGTGCGCAATTTCATGTAGAATACAACGAACAACAACCCATGGTTGTAGTTTTTATCAGTTTTAAAATATTTTCATGTAAATAACGATGTGCCAAAATATCAACCTTCGGTCAACTTGACTCTGCTGAAATGGTCGAAAAACGCAATTGTAAGCTAAAACTATTACATTCTAGTAATATTCAATCATTTACCTTTATTTTGCAACAAATTGGAAGTCGCTAGCACAATATTTCGATTTATGGTTAATTTTTGAAAAAAACTTTTTCCTTACGTCCGCGCGGTAACTTCCGAAAATATCTGAAATTTTTTTGTCCGATTGTCGTAATGTTTGCACCATTTTATATTAGCCGTTACATAAAGTTTTATATATGAAAATGTGTGCAATTTCATGTAGAATACAACTAAAAACAACCCATGGTTGTAACTTTTATCAGCTTTGAAATATTTTTATATAAATAATGATAAGGGCTAAAATATCAACCTTAATCAACTTTGTCTCGACCGACATCATCAAAAACCGCAATTGTAAGCTAAAACTCTTACATTCTAGTAATATCCATCATTTACCTTCATTTTTTGCAACAAATAGGAATTCTCTAACTAGCACAATATTTCGATTTATGGTGAATTTTTGAAAAAAAAACTTTCCTGGGTCCACGCGGTAACTGCCGAAAAAAATCAGACATTTTTTCGTCCAATTGTCGTAATGTTTGCACCATTTTATATTAGCCGTTACATAATGTTTTATATATGAAAATGTGCGCAATTTCATGTAGAATACAACAAAAAAACAACCCATGGTTGTAGGTTTTATCAGTTTTGAAATATTTTCATATAAATAACGATAAGTGGCAAAATTTGAACCTTCAGTCAACTTTGACTCAACCGAAATGGTCAAAAAACGCAATTGTAAGCTAAAACTTATATTCTAGTAATATTCAATCATTTACCTTCATTTTCCAACAAATTGGAAGTCTCTAGCACAATATTTTGATTTATGGTGAATTTATGAAAAAAAAAACTTTTTCCTTACGGCCGCATATATACATATAACTTGGTAAAATTTATGGTTGTTTTGTAAAATAATTTTTATTATTACACCTTGTGAATTTGTATATCCTCCTCTTTCTATTGATGTGTTTTTTTCTTAAATTGGCTAACCTCAAAGTTTTGCCAGCCTGGGGTGCTGCATATTTATTTGTTACCCCGGCTCCTAAGGGTTAAGCCAGTTATCTCCTTATCATTATATGAGGCTTTCTCTATGATGCTAACACAAGATAAAATTGGACATTTTAATGGGGTACTATATTATTTGTAGTAAATTATTTGTATGTTCGTTTCTCATGCATTTTTTTCTCTCAACAATTTATCTTCAGTAGTGTTGTAACAATGCAAAAAGTTGTCTACGAACCAATCTAAACATTCTTTTATACCAATGACATTTCTAGATACGTAAGTTTATTTATCATAAAACGGTCTAAAGTAATGTATATCAGACTTGACCCACTGTAGAATCATTCATAGACTGACATTTTTACAAGTTTTCTTTTGTTCACAAAGCCATAAAAGCGAACAAAATTGTCCAAGAACTAATCTAAATATTCTTTTATACTAATATTGTTTCCAGATATATTTATTTACACAAAATAGTGTGTATGACTTGATCCAATGTAGTGATCCTCCTGTATTCGCGGGGGATGCGTACCAGACTCCCACGTGAATAGTTTGAGCCCCTTTAAAAATGTTTGAAACCTCCTATTTTGTTAGTTAAAAGTCAAGAAAAACCCATTAAAAATTTATATACTTGGTTTTTTAATCGTTTCATCACAAAAGTACATTTATGACAAAATATATAAAAAGAACAGGAATTTGTGAAGATTTCTCCAAGAAAAATACCGCAGATAGGCAAATTTTCTGCGATTAATGGGGGAAATGTTCCAGAGAGAAATCTGCAAATGCATGAGTCCACAAATCCAGAGAATGCAAATACATGGGGTCCACTGTACAATCATTCATAGACTCTGACATGTTTGAAAATCTTTTTCGTTCACAGTGCCATAAAAGCGATGAACAAAATTGTCCATGAACCAATCTAAACATTCTTTTATACCAATATCTTTTCTAGATATGTTTATTTACCCATAAAACTGTCAAAAACAGTACATAACTCACTTGGACCTATCCTGAATTATTCATACAGACTTTTTTCAGTTCTTTTATACATTATTACTTTAGGATATGTTTACTTAGATATAAAACTGTCTATAACTAAAATTCAATAATTCCTTAAAATTGGGCAGTTAATGTTAATAGGCCTTGTAGGGGATTTGTGCCATCAATGTTCTAAATGTGGTACATTTATAGGCATTACTATGGGGTTGTTTGCAGTGCACCTACAGTCCTTAGCTGTACCCCCTTTGTAGCCTTTTACCCTACATATACATATGTGCCTCCTTTCTGCCATCTGGCCCAAAACTATTATTTCATGGAGCAGAATTATCATATATGTATACTATGTGTAACTCATATGTATCAATACTTATATGCGTATGCACACATACGTATATACACACAGTAGTAGTATGTAGTTGTTTTTGTTGTTCAACAGTTGTTGTTGTTGTTATTATAATCATTAACTAAGCACATATTTTGCTACTAATATTGATTTATTGAAAGAAAACAATGATCCATTATTCATACCATGTAGGGGTGCATGTGACCTGGTGCCCCCCTTAAACTTCTACTGTTTCTGTCCAATCACCCTGAGTCCTTTTTTTAACTTAAGTACAGACGGGCTGAAAGTTTTGCTGTGTGTGGCTTTATAACCAAAAATCCA